>NW_024582584.1:398416-401592 GCF_018398535.1 Haplochromis burtoni
TATATAAATAAATGAAGTTTAATGCTTTAGCTGTTCTTTTGTTCATTCATTGCAAGCTGCAACTTCACTGTGCTTGTGAAGCAAACTTTTGAGGAGTCTGTTGGAGTTTAACATTTGCCACTTTTGGAGTAAAATGGCAAGAAGAGACAGTGGAACACAGGACAAAGCTGAAAGAGAACTGCCTGCTTTTGTACTGTTGAAGTGGGAGAGACAACAGAGTGAGAGGAGTAGGTGAGAACACAGAGGAATGCTGTTGTTTAATGTGGGAAATCAAAATTTGGGTTAGCAGACCTGGGAAAAAGGAAACTGACCGCTTAAATGGGAAAATTGTGAAGGAGTCTGAAGCACTGCAAAGAGAAATATATACAAAATCACATACAAAAACAGAAAATGTATTAACTCTACTAACACTTACAAATACAAGAGAGCTCATGAAGACTAGACAGCATCTTGAGTATGAGATTCTGTTTATCATCTTGTCTATGTCACTTAGTGTGATGAAAAGTGATGCAAAGACCAGTGGACTCATAGCACATTAGTTAAGAAATGATCAAATTATAGCAGAGAAATGTGTAGGAAAGGCAGCTTTAAGAACATGCCCTGCTGGAGATGCAGCTCCTCAGACATCGATTAAACCTGCTTAATAACACAAACACACAGGCAATGAAAATCAGCTTGTCATCTCTCATCAGTGTTAAAATAGTGTGAATTTAACAGATGCTTGTTATCAAATGCTGAATTTATCCAATGCTGACAATTAACTCTCTAGGTTGCAGGACAACAATTTAACTTTTGTGGGGGAAAAAAAAGATTCTGGTTTGAACAACCAGTGATCAGACAAAAATTTAGTTGTTAATATAGTAAATTGGGAGATGCTTCCTGCTTGATTGATGCAGCACAAATAATTTACTGTATGAAGGAAATTCTCCTTTGTGATAATATTTTGAACATGTATTTCTGTTGTCCTGTCAACTTGGTGGGTTAATAGCTGATATGCAAATTAGTTAATCGCTATTAGATTAATGAAAGGTGACTGAATTCTAATACAAGTGAATAGAATGTGTGGGAGTCTGTTAGAGTGGAGACTCTAAAACACTGAGTTTCCTGTTTTGATGTGCGAGTTTTAAGCAAACTTAATATGCAAAACACACTAACATCTTTTATTGCAGGGTTATAGGTCCGGAGTGGTGCCGCTCCAGAGGAGGAGACACCCTGATGTTGTCTGGGAAATGATCTAGTAAACCTTTTTCTTTTTCTTTCTAGTTTTTGAGTTGACTCATGGGAGTGTCCATGCGTCAAGAGGAGGGGTCCAGAATTAACACGAAACTATGTTTTCTATGTGTTATATGATTTTTGCAGTGATTTGTGGGATTAACAGTTCATTTAGGGGTATTAAACCTATGCAAGTGGTGCATCCATGTTCAGATGAGGCTTTGATGGCCTATAAGTGAAGTTCACTGAACTAACTCTGAATACATAAGAACAAACTTGTTTTGTGAAATACCTGATGACATGTCACACGTTTTGTGATGACGGGAAGGAAAAAAAAAGGAAAACTGAATGAAATGGGTCTGTGGCCTAAATGAGTGAAGAGCACAGACCTGGGGGTTAAAGCCACATCTAATAAGACATTAGGGTTATGTTGTGTGTTGTGCGGCTGATGGATGGATGTTTTGAAATTAATTCAGCTGGTGGTTTTTTCTTTTGTTGTAAAGTTGAGCCTACCTAGGTTTGGTATGATTTATCCTCCTGAGATGAGGAGCATGTGTCATGACTTAACAAGGCCTTTTTATTTTGATACTTTCACAGTGCGCTGAAAGTTTTGTTTGATACTCTCTGTCGTTTGAGCAGATCTGCACGATTAGAACAGATGGGGCTCAGGAGAAAGTCACTTATTTGGGACAATTAGAAAATGAGTCCCTGCCCAAAAAGGATTCAGTGAGGTAATCCGATCTAAAGTTCTTCTTTTTCTTTTTGAAATGACGTCATTTTGCTGAGGGTGGAGACAAAATGTGACAATCGATTCCACTATCAGCAAAGAAAGAATGAATAAATAATGAGTGAAAATAAAAATGGGGAACTGACTGACTGGTAAAAGCTGACAAGACTTGACTGACGTAACACCACTGTGTGAAGTTAACCCCCACCTGACAAAGGTGCGGATGTATATCTATGTGTGTCTGTTGTTACAGGAGCAGGAGGAGACCAGAAAACTGTCTCCTCTGTAATTTTTCTGGGTGTTTTGAATTTACCAAGGGTGTTATTCACTAGCTTGTGTTGCTCACAGATATCACTGTGAGAAAGTGTGTATACACCTGCGCAGCGCTAACATTTACATTCTCTTTTCTACAGCAGAGGGCTAATCATGTGTTTGATCATGTGATTTATAACAGGATGTTTTTTCTGCCACGGGATTTCTGGGTTTATGTGTGAAGAAAACTGTGTTTACAGGTTATGAGTGGTGATGCTGTTATACTGTGTTGTTGGGGAAATGTTGAAGGTTACTTTGACAATGTGAATAACATGTGAGACATTTCCTGTGTTGAAACTAGTGTCACTTCTTTTCACAGCTATGGATAGTTAACTTCATTGTCTTTTTATAGCACCTCTGGAACCTGTCAACTTGCGCCTGACCACCAGGATTGTCCATGTGTGTTGCTAATGTTTGTTTTTCTAAGAGTGCATGTAGAGGATTCAGCAGAGGCAGACAAGTGACAGGAGAATTTTTTGTATATTTTGAAATATATTTCAAAATGTATTTTAAAATATATTTTTTTACCGTATGGGAAAACAAATGAGAGATGCATGTTTATGGAATAGTTTAATATGGGGTCATTAGCTGGCCACTATTGAGCTCCTAGTGATAGATGGGTGGAGTGACTTTGCTTAAGCTAAATGAAAGACATACAATTCAGTAAAAATATTCATGTCAGGGGAATCTACCAGATCAAAACACACAGAGACTGAATTCATATTCACTGTTGTCATCATCCACAAACCTATTTAGGGGCTCAGAAGGTAGAGCGAGTCGTTTTGTAATCAGAAGGTTGCTTAATGGATCCATGGCCCCTCAAATCTGCATGTCAAAGTGTCCTTTGTGTAAGACACTAGAACAAAAAGCACTTGTTTTAATGTGTGTAACTGGGTGAATGAGGCTTGTAAAAAACAAAAAAAAA
>NW_024582584.1:401889-415911 GCF_018398535.1 Haplochromis burtoni
CTACTACTTTTTAACTATTGCTGAATGAGTAGTAAGTCTTGTATAGTACTATATGTGTGGCATTTTTTGTGGTGGCATTTTTTCTAGTATTTGGGAGTCATTGTTATTTTTTTTTTATTATTTTATATTATTTTATTCCCTATTTTTATTTTTTACTTACTTATGTGGTTTTGTTAGTCTCTATATTCTTTTTTTGTACTATTTATGTGAATTTTCTTTTTTTTTTTGTTTTTTCTCTTTTAAATTGTTATTTATATTATATTATATTATAACCTTTATTATAATTATGAATTTATTTATTTATAAAAATTATGTATTTATTTTATTTTATTTTCGGTTGCTACAAACGGGACAGACATGACTGGGGGATAGGACAGGGAGAAAGAATGAAAGAAAGAGAGGGAGGGAGAGAAAGAAAAACAGAGGGGAGAAGAGACGGTGAGAAAGGGGGGAAGAAAGAAAGAAAAACAAACAAAACACCTGGATCACCTGTATGGAGAAAAAAAAATTAAATTAAAAATTATGGAATTTTCTAAGGAAGCTCCTAACAAACGTGTCCACACTCCACACTGAATTTAGACACTCAAATATTAGGCAGAAGGCTGCATAAACAATTTTCTATTTACATAATTATCACAGTCTATGATCAGGGATGGGCCAAACTGCAGACAGATTTACTGTTGTGGACCAATGTGTAATAGTCTGACTCGAGGGTCAAGGAAGCCAAATGTCTGCTGAGCAGACCCAGAGATGAGCAATTTATTTACAGTGACCTCCATCATATGTGAACCTTAACAAAACTCCCCCAAATTAACTTAATTAACAAAACTCAAAGAGCACATGGATCGGTAACACAGCTCACCTCTCCTCCCCCATCTGAATCAAGCAGAGACTGACTACATATAAGGCTATCAATTTACCTTCAGTTAGTCTAGTCACTACCACTTGCTTGAGCTGAGAAATCTAAAACTCAACGCAAATGACTCAGAATTACATAGAACACCTCACACCCAAATTTACACAACTAAATGTCTCTATAGAAGAAAAAACAGTCAACAAATATTTTGCATCCTCAAACAAACAAAATGAAGCATTCCTATTAGAACACCCCCCTCCTACTGGTTTAACCTGGCGATGTCAGACATGACATCATCAGTACTTTAAAAATCATGAAATGCTGGGCAGGCCTTTCCCACACCTGACCTACTTGAAGAGTGAGAACAAAAAAAAGCAATGTAAGTATGCACAAATTGGTAAATTCTGCAACATAATAAAATATAAAGCAACATGTGATTGAGTATTTGCTTTAATCTGCTGAATGCTTGATTTTGATGACATAATTCTTACACAAACAAACCCGGGTTAGTAAGTGCAGCAATGTTGCTCTGACAGTAGCAAATCATAGCAAATAAATATATGTAGAGAATAATGTGCTTAATGTGCAACAAGCCAACCATTCTGAGATAAGTGGAGAGTATTCCACCTTCATTTTGACACAACCAAAGAGAAATAGTTGTTTCTCTACTTGCAGAGCTCTCTCTCTCTCTCTCTCTCTATTTTATTTTACCATCAAACACCACTTTGTTATCTTCCTTCCCTTTTAATTCTGCACTGGAGTTTCCTCCCTTTGCCCTCCATTTGATATTGTCTTCTTTGATTTTGCCTTGCTCTATTTCTCCCCCCCCACCTCCATGTCTCTCTTTCCTCTTAGATGTCTCTCTTCCCATCTCTGACCTCTGCATGTCCGTCTCCATTAGTTTCCTTTCAGCCGTGCCTTCTTCATCTGCTACACTTGCCTCCTCGTTTTGCTCCCTTCAAAGCCAACTTGACAGCCTGGTTCTTCAGTACCTCTATGTAACGGGCCATTCGCCATCCATCCATCTGACTATGTGTAACACTTTGCATGGTCAGTGGTATAAAGATCCCTCATCAGAAAGTATTCTGTTTCATATCAGCTCATCTTCGGAGAGATTTCAACAAAAAAAGACACTGATGACTTTTCTGTCAAAAATCAGAAGAGGATCAGAAAAACAACAAAATGAATGAAGGTGTTCTTTGACTGTACTGATTGGAGGCCAGAAACCTCTTCTTTTCACAGATTAATTGAAGAGCCTTTACTGAATGACATGTCTCTGTGAACATACCTTTTTGCTCTTTATTATTGTGCAAATCAGTGTTTGAAATGGGATGCTAGCCAGGTGGCATCACTTCAGATTTTCTTAACCTCTGGGGGGTCCTAGAAAAATGCATACACTATTGGGCTTAGAGCCACAAATCGACCACGCCATGAAAAGTGCCATAAAATATCTATATATTAATATTTTTTCCACTTTAAATTAGCCAATCTTTTAGACCTACTTCTCCTTGAAATATTCATATCAAGTTTTATTACATTCGCTACCTTTATATCCCGGTTTCGTCACATGGCCGCACTGTTTTTTTAGCCCCAAAAAACAAAGAAATCAAATATTTCCCAAAAGATACAATTCCAAGGCCCGGACTCCCGAGTACCACCAACATTCGGAAGATGGCCCATTATTTGGTTGTAATGACCGTGGAATGGGAAATAGCGTTTATAATGGGTTTCAATGGGGCACAAATCGACCACTAGGACCAATAGTGTAAGTTTATCTGTAGCTCAGCCACTGAAGCTAATTTAAGGGAGTCAGACTGGAATTTTGAAATATATGTAACCAGACTTTTTTTTGGAAAAGTTGGCTATATTCCGTTCAACACAGTGCAAATGGCGTGTATACGAACAATGAAAAATGGCACAAATCGACCCAAGACCACCCAGAGGTTATTGAATTTCAGTTCAACAACATTCTCAAATGTAGTATAAAACTGAATCATTGTGATTCCCTCATACAGACTAATACTACTAGAATACTGATTTAAACCACTGGTTCCTTTACATTTTAATTTCTTTACGCTCTTCCTAAATCTACTGACAACTGAATTTGGAGGTAGGTCCTGAATGGGGTAGAAGTGAAAAGCAAGTTGTCATAGTTGTCAAATGAAAATATGTAATCTTTTTTCCCCGTCAAAACAACACATCGAACCACAGCAAAGCAAATAAGCACTAAATAGAAAGTGGCTGTCCCATCCAGCAGAAAAAGAGAAACAACTTACCTTTGTTCTAACAGGTGCCAAACAAACTCTCAGTTTTTGCTTTAAAAAATCATCAAAAGCACACAGATTCTGACACTAGCAAATGGTTTTGTGTCTCTATCATCTTCTGTAAGTAATAAAAAAAACATTATCATTCTTTTTAATGCTAAATGATTGAAGGTACGATTTCAAGATGATTTATAGCTCACCACTGTAGAAAAGCATTTTATTTACTCTTGAAGAAACTTTGAATCATTAAATCATCACATGAGACTCTTGTCACATAGAAGATCACATCTGAAGAATAACAGCCACACTGTGGTGAGTTGATGAGGATGTGCTGAACTACTGGGAAGTGCTGCTGTTTTGCCATTTTGAACCTCTGTTAGCTGCTGTTAATAAACTCTCATACAATGTGAGAATGTAATCAAACCTTTTATCACAGGGAAAGTGTGATTTTTATGATAGTTAGGCTAACATTAGCTGGCAAAATGTTGACCAGCTGTTGTTGTTTTCTAGCTGGCTCTTGCAAGCTATCTGGATATGGGAGGGTTACATGTATAATCTTCTGATAATAAGTAATTGCAATCTGCTCCGCGGCTGCTGAGTGAGCCCTCATCTGGGACTCTCCTCAGCTCTTACTGGGACAGTGGCGTGGCTGCCCCTCTGTTGGTCTTCCTTGGTCTCTTGTGTTCTGGGGGCCTCTGGATGTCTGGAGTTTTGATCTCCTCCATACCTGCTTCATACCTGGAGGACGGGGCTGTGGCTCCCCACACTCCCTAGCAGATCGTTACATGGAGAAACCTTTGGAATGCAAGCATGCTGATCCACACAGGTGTACACACGGGTATTCACAGACGCAGACTACAGCTTTCTTGGCTGCTGCCTCAAAGCACATTGTGCGCTGTCTATCTTGCGTGCTGCACAATATCGTTTATTATTTAGTATCTACTGATATCTACTGCTAGCTAGTTTATTGTGATGGTGCTGTTTTTTTTATTATGTTGCTCTTTGTTGTTTGCTTTCTCTTCTGTTTTTTTTCTCCATACAGGTGACCCAGGTGTTTTTTGTTTTTTTTTTCTTTCTTCCCCCCTTCTCACCGTCTCTTCTCCCCTTTGGTTTTCTTTCTCTCCCTCTCTTTCTTTCATTCTTTCTCCCTGTCCTATCCCCCAGTCATGTCTGTCCCGTTTGTAGCAACTGAAAATAAAATAAATTCATAATTATAATAAAGGTCAATCAAATGGACCAATATGGCAAGGCCATGATGATCCACTTGGTAAAATAAATCCGCTTGGCATCTTTCTTGGCCTTAAGACAACAATTCTGATGGCTAAAGATCCAAACGGGACACAAATAAATAAATAAATAAATAAATAAATAAGTAATTGCAACAAGATCAGGACTAAATAAACATGTTTATGCACATTTTCATTTCTTAGAGCTGTGACTTCACTTCAGTAGGTTAGGCCTACGGTGAGGATGACATTTTATTAATGTGCTGGTTGCGTTTTTCTTCATTTATTCCATTTCTTTGCTTTAGGAGATTACTGCTATGACGATTAAACATAGGCATGATCTTTTATAGTTTGAGTCTGAAGGTGCAGGCACCAGTTTAAATGTCCCTCCTTCGCAAGGGAATGGCTATGACTTCTCACCTCATATGAAACAACATATACTTTTGCTTCTTGCATTAGCTGTTTCGCAGCAGTCTGCATTAATATTAGATGTCTTAAAACATATGGCCTTATAGCATAAATAAATATACCAGTTTCTTTGGGTCAAGTCAAAATAATCGTCTTTTTCTAACTCTTCTTCCTCCTGAGTGCAACCGTCAGATTAAAATATTAGAAGAGCAGGATGTGATGCTCAGCAGTGATAACCTTATAATAAAAGGAACAATCCTCACAGCTGTGAGCACAATGAGCCTGCTGCACTTATTCAAAGGCTAAAGGCCAGTCAAGCTCTAACCTCATTTAATAAAGTCATATATCAGTATTGACAACAGAGGCAGGTTTGTGACTCTGCAGCTGAAGGGCTTTTGTAATTCAAAGTCAAGGCAGGTTTTCCTGTGGGGGAAATAGTGTACCTCTGCAGTTAATTAAAAATTCACAATAAGAATATGATATAAGAAACTATATCACCATAATATTTAAATGTTAGCTGTGTTGCACAGCATTATTAGTATCTGCAGAATACTTATATTCTGCATATGCAGAAACATAAACTAGCCACAACATACTGTAGCAGTCCTGTGTTTAATATTGTTTAGGTTACATGGGATCATGGGACAGGGGGGCTCACTTGATCTGACTGACCTGTCTGATGGCCAAAATGTAGTCCCACATGTAGTCTCAGAGAAAATAATAATCATTTTCTTCTTCTGAGAAGCTGTCTTCAGTCTACACATCTACTGTTACTGAACAATTCTATGTTAGATTCTTCTGTCCAGAGGAAACTATTAAAAAAAAACTCACAAATTGTAATATTTCTCTAATGTACTTTTAAAATAAATTCTTGGCACACCTCTAATGCAATTCAAATTTGAGTAAGTTACAAACCAACATGAACAGTTGCTGCAGGTAACAAGAGTTAGGTAAATTTAAGAGTTGTATTCACAGATTATAACCTCAGAAACCCATCTTTTTTCTCAACAGAATATAGAAGATTTATCAAATGTTTAAAATGACACATTTTACTAATTCATGTAATCTCATTACTAGGTAGGTTAATTTGCAACAGGTATAAAAAGACTATTTTAGGAACACTGACTTTCTCAGAATAAAGATGTGCAAAGATTCACCAATCCATAAAAATACTGGATCTTCAAGTTGTGGAAAAAGTTCAGAATGATATCCCTCAACATGAAAAAAACATCTACAGTATATATTATTATTATTATTATTATTATTATTATTATTATTATTATTATTATTATTATTATTACTATATGGTTCGCAGAATTTGGAGTAATCTGCACAAGGGTCAAGGCCAAAAATTAATATTAGCTGATCTTCAGAGCCCTCGGGTGGAACTGCATTAAAAACAGATATGATTTTGTCATAGAAGTCAGTGCACGGGCTCAGGAACACTTCGGGACACGACTGCACTGATGTACATTAGTGCCTGTGCCTGTGACAACACCAATGAAAAACTATACGCAGTTTTTAGATATGCTCCAATCCGCATGATGCGTTTTACGTTAAAGGCCTTGAATATTTCAGAAAGAAAAGACTTATTAAATAGGATCTGTTAAAGGGCATTGATTCATAGTAGAAGACCTGTCCTGCCTGTGCTCACGACCTTTGACCAATTGAAAACATTTGGTAATGAAACAAGAATACAACAAAAACAACAAAGGACAGCTGGAATCCTATATCTGACAGGAATGAGACAACATTCCTCTCCAAATAGTCCAGCAGCTGCTCTCCTCAGTTTCTAAACATTACAGACTGTTGTTTAAAAAAAGGCAATGCTACACAGTGGTGAACATGGCGCTGTCCCAACTTTTTCGAGAAGTTTTGCTGGCATTGATATCAATATGAAATTTTCCGAGATTAAACTTTGGATGTGCTTTCATGAGATTTGCACATCACAGCATTGTCTTATTATTTACACCCTATACAGGGTCTCAACATTTTTTGAATGCGGGTTGTAAATTCTTTGAATTAGTCTTAGCGAGGAGTTAGAGGAATGTATTATTATCTCTGATGCTATAGTGAGGGGGGAAAAGCTTGTTATTTAGTGAAGCGTCCTACTCTGAGAGAGTAGGTGGCATTGCATGAGAGGGTAGCATATCTGCTGATTGTTGATTGTTGTCTGTGCTACCAATGGGAGGGGTAACTGCTGAGTATCCACAATAGCAGAATAGTGATGAATGAATAGGTAATAAAATCTTGCATCATTTATTAACGGGCTTCTTGTTATAAATCACCTGTGCTTACCTGTTTGTGTGTTAAAGGAGGATCTTCCTCATGAATAATGAACACTCAGCTCTTACCTTGACTGGTAATTTAGCACTTTTCAAACTTTTGGGAGGTCTTTGTATATTTATGAGTGAGTATGACAGATTACGGATTAAAAACAATGGGATTTCAGTGTTGGTGTCGTTTCTGTGTGTGCATATAGCAGAGAAGGAATAAGGTGTGGGAAAAAATATATAAAACTGCAGTGAGTCCTGGGCAGAGTTATCATTTATGTGTGTGTGCAGTACAATGCGTCATACTGAAATGTTATTGCATTATTCAGGCGTGGGTAAGAGGGAGGCTGAGCCTATAACTTGGTCTCACGATTATGTTTGGATTTGCATCAGAATGATGAATTTCCAAACGAAGACGCATCCTCACTTTATTTCTACTTGTTTCTGTTGCTTGTGGAGCAGTATGTACAGAGTACCTGCAACACGAGGATCCCATTATCGAATCAACCACTGCTGTTGGGAGCATCCCAGGGGACTCAAGCGCACACTCATCATTGATGTAGAAGAAATATTGCTTTCGTTCTGTCTTTGCACTTCACACTTACCTGTTTGTTTTCACATTCTTGGAGAAATCCATCTCTGTAATACAGTGCTGCATATTTCCAACATTATTAAGATTGTTTGCATGAGCTTGTTCTGAGTAGTATTAAGTATTGCTTGACAGACAAATGTTTTGATAACAGTTTGTTTCTTATATGCTAGATTTACAATTGCTAAAAAAAAGCTACATGTTTTCTGCTTCAACTTTTAAAATCTAAAGGATGTTTTTCCTCTATTATCCACTTTACTGTTAAAGCCTCTAAAGAATCTTTCCCAGAATAATTTAATCAAATTACTCAAATTGACGTCTTGATAATAGTGCGCTTCATGGAACGTCTGGTAAGTTGTCCATGGCTCGGCTTCTCTTATGACCAAAGTAAAGCCAGGGTCATTGTAATGCACCTCAGGCAGAGATTTGGTGTCGTACATTTTTGTTTGTTTGGTTGTTTTTTTACACTGGAGAAAGCACAATTTCTAGTTCATTTAGATCTGTTAGATGGCTGATGGTCTCTGTGGGGAAAATGTAAGCTTCATGCAATACCAAACAATGTGATTTTGCTTTGGGAGGAAAAGATCCCAAAAGGAAAAGGAACACAAAAACAAGCTTGTGGAAGTATATAGAGGGAAAATGAGGAAAACTGGGAAAGAACATTACAGAGACCCTTAAAAAATGTATGTAGTGAATCTGTATTCTGTACTCGGAAAATGTGTCATGGTCCGACTGAGTGGCTGTTGTTTTTCTTCTACCTTTTGGACTTTTCTGGGCTCCACCCTGAGGCGGAGTCCTGGCCACTTCCACTTACCTGACTTTCACTGGTAGTAATCAAAAGGTTGGATTTAAACCCGGCATGGCCATCTCTCCTTCACCAGTCCATCAGCTGCTGATGGTGGTAACCAGGCCTCACACTCCTTGTGATTTTCTCATTTTTCAACTCATCTCATCTCCTTGTGCCTCCAGCTTTTCTTTCATCGTTCACTCACCAGCAGTTTGCAGATTTTTCACCATCGTCTCTCTGCCTTGTTGCCTCAACCCAGAAATTTGGATCTCCATTGTCTCGCATGCCTGTCCTTCTTCTCACCACCTGTTCTACCTCTACAATCTTAGGTTGGAAAAACACTCACCATAGCTCACCAGTTGGCTGCTCACTTGGCCAGCTTCCCTGAGCCTGAAACTACCTCTCCTGCACGTAAGCGCTCACTTCTCACTGTGTTCAGCCTGTATGTAAATAAACCTGTGAATATGATCGCTGTCTCTGTTTGGCATCTGGGTCCGTCTCTCGTGCCGGCCTCTTGGCCTTGTGACAAAATGTCTCTGAATTTCTATTGCCCTTAGGCAAACTGTTTAAGAAACTTTGAGGAATGTCTTTTGTGTAGCTTCCAGTGCTGCCTTACATCATAATACGAACAGATGAAACGGCTCATGGCGTGGCTGTGAAAACCCACATGCCAAATGCTATCATTTTCTAGGTCATCTCCTTGTGCACCTCTGCTCGCCTGCTTGAGTTGATATTTGCTCTCTCTGCAAGCTTGAGGTCCATTGTGAAATAGAAAGTGTTTCCTTGTAGGTAACATGAACATGCGACTGGTTGTCTGTCTCTCTCTTAGCCCTGCTTCAGATTGGATGCCTGTCTAGGGTGTACCGCAGCTCTTTCCCTATGGTAGCTAAGATAGCCCCAACTCCCCCCATGAGCCTCAAAAAGGTAAGCGGAAGTGAAAAAATGGATGGAAAGGTTTTCTTTTATGGGCAAAGTTGTGAAACCATCTTGTTTTGAATAACACTAATGTTAGGTTTTTGTATTGTTGATTGTCATTTATGCTTAGAGATATTTAACCATATATGCTTAGAGGTGTATAATCAATTGTGTAGTGATAGTCTGCAAACTTTGTGTGCATTAGAGAGCACTTTGGGAGCACGAGAGAGGTCGTACCTTGTCTTATTGTTTTATGGTAGGATTAACGTAGCTACGTCTGTTTTAGTCTAAGTGCTTTAGTTTCTGTGCTTTAACTGCTGGACTTCCTCACCGTGTTATCTAGGGTGAACCATCTAGGGTGAGGGGGAGACTACCCTCTTCCTGACCAAGGATGTTTGCTTTTGTGCTTTCATGTTATATGACCCTTTGAACAGCAGTACCCCCCACCCACACACACACACACACAGTATTCTTTGTTCACATGTATACCTATGTAAAGATGCTATATGTTAATGACCCTATGCATATTCATGTAACCACAATAAAAGGAGTGCTATGGGGAACCTGGCTGAGAGTCTGACGGAGGTCAAGTGGTGGAACGACACTTGGCTCCAGGCAGGTCTCCCTCATGCATGAGTAACATGAAGAGCTTTGCTTACTTTGGGTCTTGCTTGCTGTGTAATTATATTGTCCTCAACGTTCCAGCGAATAGGTTCAAGCTACAAACCTATCAACTAACTTCTTATACTGTATGTACATTATTTGCCCCACGTGTTGGGAAACCAGTGTTTAAATTAGATACATTGCTTGTATAGTGCAATTCTGTGGAATCCTAACCACCCTAACCAACAACATTTCACATACTATACCCAGTAATCACTGTAGGCTAACATAACATAATCTTTGCAATGCCACTATTCATTCACTCTCGCATTCACACACTGGTGGAGGCAAACTACGGTTGTAGCCACAGCTGCCCTGGGGCAGCCTGACAGAAGCCAGGCTGCCATATCGCGCCATCGGCCCCTCTGGCCAACACCAGTAGGGTAAAGTGTCTTGCCCAGGGACACAACAACCAAGACAGAGAGCCCGGGGATGGAACCAGCGACCTTCCGGTTACAGATACGCTTCCCAACCCCCTGAGCCACGGTCGCCCCGCATTAGCCACTAACCCCATGCTAAAGGAAACAGCTAGAGCAATAAAGCCTGCAGCATTTAAAATCTAAGTGAAATTAAAGCAACAGATAAACTCTTTGGCGAGAAAACACTAATTCTGTAGATGGTTAGCGTTTGTACTGTACATCTGAATCTGCCCGGTTGAATATTGAACAGCACATTAATTTATTGATGGATGTGAGTGTGTGCCTGCTGAACACAGCAAGGCATCCCCAGACCCCACCATGGCAGAAAGGAAGCACAGTTTGTTTGTATTTTTCAGAAAGATTTTACAAGGTTGCATCAGTCTTGCATTTACGTCTTTAAAGAAAATTCAGTGTTTCCTCAGAAAAAGCTCACCGTGTGACGGCTCTTCTATTCAGCATGAAAAAATACAGTTGGCAGTTTAATTCATGAAGTTAAATCATTAAGTATTAAGTATTAAACATTAAATCAATAAATACAGCACGATTACTGTAATTTGTTACATAAGGTAAACTAATATATGTGGGTGTAAGCAAACTCTCGGGGCAGTGAGCGAGCTCAGTGTACAACACGGAGGAACCTGTGCTAAGAAAATTGTCCTTGATGACTTTAATTGTGGTACAACAGTCTTAATGAGCTTTCTAATCACAGAGAAGAACAAACCACCCAGAAATATAGGAAACACTAAGAAAGACGTGTCTCTGATGTTTAATGTGCACACTTCTAACAAATCATAGCGGCTTTATAAACTGTTAACATTTCATAACATTTATTAAAATGTTATGAGGCTGCTGGGTTTTTACACATTCAGTAAATCTGCTGTTGCTGCAGGGGGTGGCTTTAGCTCAGCAGGTAAAGCTGTTCATCTACTAATTGGAAGGTTTGTGGTTCAGTGGTGGATTATGGCTATCTCTGGCACAGATAAATTTAATAGTTTGTATAATCACTCTCACTGAAAAAATATCAATTGCAATGCAATGAGGATTTTGCAAAGCCATCCACATTAAACCCTAGATGATTCCAGGCTGTGGCTCATATGTCTGACATCTTCAGAATGACCATAAAGTATACATTAGGAGGTTGGAAAGACTGTTTTGGTATAAGACATAGGGCAGAGGTCAGCAACCTGCGGCTCATGAACCATGGGTTAGAATTAGGGTTAATCTTAATCCTATTAATACATATACTATATGTTCTCATTTATCCTGCATGTTGTCTTTGTCTTCTGTTGTTTGGTAGGAAGAGCTCAAATGGATCTTTTGATGTTGAAGGTTGCCGACGCCTGTTGCCTGGGGATTGGAGTTCATGTTATGTACGCTCCCATTCATTTTTTTATGTTACTTGTAGACTTTGGTTACTCTTCAGTCACTGCTTAGCCTTAATCTCACTTGTACTTTGGTAAATTTTAGAGATTTTGATATTTAAGACTATAGTTTAAAAAAAAAGTTAAAAATCTCAACTTCACATTAACTAGCTGATGTTACACATTTTTGTTCAGATTCTCTGGTTCTATCTACATTTGGATACTAATGCAGTGAACTCACATTTCTTTTAGCGCTTTGACTACAAGACATTTAATCATACAGTCATATTGGTCTTTATTCTAAACACTCTCGGGTGCTTCAGTCGAACCTAAACACACATTTAATCAAAACACTTTACCTATCTCACATCCAGTGCCATTTTAGAGTCCCCAGTTAATCTAACACAGATTATTTGGACTGTGGGAGGAAGCCAGGGGGCTGAGAGGAGGTATGTAGGCACAGAGAAAACATGCAGGCTCCACACAGAGGAGGCCCAGACAGCCTTGAAACCAGGAACCTTGCTGTGAGCACACACTGCTAGCCACTCCACCACTGTGCTGCCCAACCACATGCACTTTTTGAACTACAAATTGAATGGCACTCACCAGAAATGATAGCTGCAATGTTTGACTATAATTATCCCAGCTTTTATGAACATTTAGAATTTATCCAGCCTGAGGACACATACAGTCCAGCACTGAAGTGATTTACAAGAATTCCTGAATGAATCATCCTTGAACACAGCTCGATAAATCCTTCTGACAAACAGAGTTCTGGGTTTTCATGAGGGGATGATCAACACATGAAGAAGACTGCATGAGACCCTAACAACAAACTTCAGCTTCATGTTCATGGTGGCTGAAACTAAGAAAGTAGAGGAGGGCATCATCTATTTAAGTGCCTTCCAACATTGCTGACATGTGCCAAATAAACAGTATTTAACCACATTTTGGGGGATCTAGGTTTTCCAGTCCTTTAAGGAATATTGTTTATATCAAAGTATTCCAGGAATGTATGTTGTCTTGTCTTGTTTTAAGTTTAAAATCACATAATTAATCTTAAAAAAAAGACAATCTAATATAGTTAATAGTTTCTTTATGTGCATTTTGCTGATTTAATATACCTGAATGTAGAATTCAGGCTTTCTTGAATTCAGTTGGTGAATATTGTTAAAACCAGCCCACAGATCCACAGTAACCTGTCCGAGACCTTGTCTCTTATGAGTTGTCTGGTGTCTTCAAGAGCAAGGCCTCTCTATGAAGAGTTTATCGATCCCTTTGCAAAGAAAGGGATTCGTGTGGAAGAAAGCAGTTAAAGTGCTGCTCAGTTCGCTCTGCAGATCAATGTTGCATGCAAAGCAGAAAGAGATGCAAATATTTCATTGAAACTAATCAGGGTTCAAGTAAGAATTACATGGGCAGTGTGTGTATATTAGTCTGGCTGTGTCTAAATTACAGCTCCTGGCTGCTGCAGTAGCTTGAAGATATAATCTATAATGAAGAAAAAAAAAAAGAATTGGTCATGTTAAAAATGGATTTTCTGTCTTGCTATTGCACAATTGTGGTTATTGCAATGTATACCTTTACGTTGGTGACTCTACTGTTTAGTACCTGCCAAGGTTAAGATGAGTGAGAGTTGGTGCCGTTGTTTTGCATGTGGTTACAAGTGGTTGAACAAACACATGTACAATTCACAAATCATTTGTGAGTATGTGTGTACACCAAGTATTGCATTGGCTCAAAACTTCCATCCATCCATCCATACAGGAGCTCCATCCAACAATAAAATCACAGCTGGTGCAAAGAGTTGTTTGTCATGTTAAAATGTTCCTAATTGGATATCCTTGGCAGGAGGCTAGGGGGGAAAAAAAATTGAGACTAGTTAATCTAGTCTCCTTTACATGAGTTTATTCCGCCTTGTTCCATTTAGCTTCGACGGGACGGAACTGCAATTAAACAGTGAAATTCCTGACATGTGTGTATTGTATGAAAATTGTAGTTTGAAATTCATCATGTGCAAATGATTTTTTTGTTTTGTGGCTGTAAATAAAACCAGTGTTTCTATCACTGGCTATAGCTGGCACAAACACGGAGTTGTTGTAACCAATTATTCACAACATGCATGACTTTATTTACACTTTAGACACCAGTTGAGTCTGTTTTGGAAGACAGTACCAGCGGTTTATCGCCCTGACTTCTTTAAAGGCGATCTTGGTTGCGCTTGAAACTCTGAAATGTATGAACAAGTCACATTATTAAAC
>NW_024582584.1:431805-478292 GCF_018398535.1 Haplochromis burtoni
CGCCCGTTTAAATCTGTATTTGTGGATGGCACGGTGATCTATGATAATGATTTCTGAGTCCATGCAATGTTTTCCATGACAGAATCATGCCCATTTTTAATGCAGGTATCCAGTATTGTATAACAATATAATATTCGACCTTGTCCCTTGTATAGAATCTGTTGCTGATATTTTGAACTCTAGATGTTGAGATACAGTGGCCCCTCGTTTATCGGCAGAGTTACGTTCTAAAAATAACCCACGATAGGTGAAATCCGCGAAGTAGCCAACTTTATTTTTTATGGATGTTTTAAGGCTGTAAAACCCCTCACTACAACTTTATACACTTTTCTCAGACAGGCATGAACATTTTCACACTTTTTCTTTTTAAACACTCTCAAAGTTCAAACTCATTAGAAAAATAAGATCAAACCCTGTTTTCAGGTCCAAAACGGGAATAGAGCAGCTGCGACGAATTCAACATTAATGAATCAATGGTAGGAAAGTGGAGGAAGCAAGAAGAATGAGTTGAGTAAAGTTTGACTTATCTGACTGTTTTGTTTCGCTTAATGTGCCTTATAATCCGGTGTGCCTTATGGTCCGAAAAATTTCCACCTTCCTTTAGCATGTCCAGAAGTCCAACTTTTTGATGGTTAGCATCTTCCTCTGCCTTTTGGGTGCTACTGCAGGTGCCTCTGAAGGTGCAAAACGTTTCATCGACACCGTTGTGTTTGTTGGGGAGAAAACTTACAAACATACAGTACAGCACTTCAGAGTCACACTGCTAGCGATCAAAGATTTATGTAAATTTGACAAGCTGAACGCTTTCTGTACTGTACAGGAGACACGGACGCAGAACACGTCATGAACACGTCACAGAACATGCGCTGTGAAAAAAAACATTGCACAAAAAAAATCTGCGAAACAGTGAGGCCGCTAAAGGTGAACCGTGTCATAGCAAGGGACCACTGTAATCCAATGTCTTCACAATTTTAATTTGAGGAACAGTATTGCAAAATTGTTCCATAAACTGGTAGATGCTATCAGAGTTGGATCTAAGACAGATAGTATTATAGTGCTTGAATACAAATTCTGCTAGAACTCCCAATACTGGAAAACTAATAAAAGTTTTAATCAGTCTTTAAGTACTTAGATGATAGCTAAGCAGAGGAATGTCATATATGGATCTCTTCCTAGGCCTGGGGGGAATATTGATGAGAAGGAGAAGAGTAATTCCATGAGCTAAACGAAATAAAATCACAAGAAACGAATAGAGCAAATTACCATACAAAAGATCAGATAGACAAGACCAACGTGTTCTGCTTGGATGATACTTGCAGTACAGGAAAACGTACGCTGGTTTATTTCCTGGGGAATGATGACCATCAGAGAGAGTAGGCAGGTGAGGATCCAGGGAAGGTTCCAGGGGGGTGGACCAGCTCACAGATACACGTTGGATATTGAGAGAAAGGATCGCTCTTCGGCCAGCAGGGAAGCACTAAGATCAAGAAAGGAAATTAAATGGTAAATGGCCTGTATTTATATAGCGCAATAGCAATTAGCACAATAACAAAGTGTCGTGGTTCTGTCTTGGACCCAACCTTTTGTGTTTATTGTGTTTTTGTATTATCATGATGATTTAAGTTTCACTAGTTAGTCTTGAGTTTATTCTTTCTATGCTTCTGAGTTTTCTTGTGTTCCCAGTTTATCTATAACAAGGATTCTTACTAGATTGATTGTGGGTAACAGTCTTCATTGGGATTCGGAACTTTGCTGTTGTTTTGCTTGGCATTAAGTCTAAGTGACTCTGTGAAAGTCCATCTATGACTATGATGAATCTTTGCTAATTCTTTAGTCTAGTAACTCTAATCCAAGTTGATTTGGTACTTTATGGGATACATGGAACTTACAGGGCTGCGTTATTAGTTGTGGCAAAGTCTCCAAAAGAGCATTGTCTTAACTTTAGCCCGATACTAGTGGAAATGTACTGTCTTATGCCTCAGTCAGGTGTAGGTCGGATTCACTTGTTGTTCTCGCCGCTCTCGTGTCTTATCTAACCTATGTTTGTCGTTTCCAGGTCTTATCTCTTGCTCCCGTCCTACCTGCCCTCATCCGCCATATACAACGGCTAGCTTCTCCTCTAGGTTGCTCAAGCTCTGTCTAGTTCGTTGCGCTCCTCAGTAACAAAGAGTCCCTATTGCCCTTTGGTTAACTCATCCCTATGGAACTACTACATTCATGGCCTCTCGGGTAAAATTCTACCACTTAAGTAACTGTCCTCTCCATCTCCTCAGTCTGTTTGTCCCCATGTCTGTTCTCCACTCGGTCAAGCCTGTGTGTTTTAGTCTGCCTACCAGTGTGTTTCCTGTTTTATTTTGACAGTCTCTTGTCCTGTGTCTTGTATATTGTAAAAGTTTCCCTTTGTTCATCGTCAGGCCATTTGTTTGTCATGTGTCAAGTTTTCTACCTCCAAGTTGTGTTTAGTTTAGTTTAGTTTTTTTTACCAGTCTTGATTATTGTTTGTTTTCATCCTCAATAAATGGGACCGTTTCTTTGTTAAACCCTTTTGGGTCTGCACCACCCTTGACACAAAGAGCTTTACTGCAGAAGCTAGTCCTTTTGTACTGTGGCTGATGAAGTTGATATGCAGGTGGTCTGGCTGAAGACCTGGAAACTGTGGAATGCCTGCTCAGCCATCCTGGACCTGGAAGACAAAATATTATTCCAACTTTGTTCCCTAACTTGCAGATGCTCTTTTTTGTGGACTGAAACTCTTTACCTCTGAATAACTCTGCCTCTGTAAGATGTTCTTTTTATACCCAATAATGTTTCTGACCAATTAACCCTTTTGAGTTACTAATGATGCTTTATCTAATTAAATTTAGTAACACTTACTTTTTCTTTTGCGGAGCACGTCCCAACCTTTCCAGATGTGTTGTTGCCATCAAATTCAAAATAATCCAATTTTTTGGTGCAATTCAAATGACTGATATGTTTTCCATTTTCTATTGTCAACAACAAATGAGCTAAGAGATAAGCAAACCATTGCATTCAGTTTTGTATGTTTTACGCAGTGTCCAAGTGTTTTTTCAAATTGGGGTGGTAAATTTTGTTTATTTTAAAAAAAAACAACATGGCTATCTGCCCTAATCTAAGGCAATTTTTGGTTATATCCTGGGTTTTTCTTATTGTCTAAGGTACTGATCACAAACTACTGTACTTCTGCATCTGTCTTTCATTAGAGGACATAGCAAAGTACTGAAACTAACATCAGCATGCTTTGGACTGTCTGATAATGAAAGAAAATAATCAGTAAATGTTACATTTATGGAGCACAAGAAGAATGAGATTCTGTCTTACATGACTCCTCAGTGTAAACTCGTGCAAGCTGCATAATAGTGCAAACATAAGCACAAAATAGAATCAACTAATGAAGAATGCAAATGCTGTATTATAGATGATAAGTTATGCGAATATTAAATTATTGATAAAAAACAGTATGTTTTACAAAATAATATGTGTGTAGATTTAGCACCACAATATAGTTAGTGTTCTTTGTGGTGTGCGGCTTAAAATGAGCAAAGGTGCATCAGGTGGTTAATGAGCCACCTCTTGATATTACAAGCTTTATTTGGGTGAACTACCTCTCACTGCGCTCTGTTTAATGGTGACCTCTAGTATAACCAAATTATTTTTTTTTGCTCTCTCAGTGTTTCATGTTCACTCAGAAACAAAAGCAGAAAACCTCTTTGTGAATGGCCGTTTGCTTTGTGGCAACATATTGTGTCTTCATTCGAAGTAATCCTAACTTTCCTCGACTTCCCATATTATTACAAGCTTTGTTTTTGGGATGATACCTGATGGATGCTCCTGGGAAGGCAGCGGTATAGAATTCCTCCAATCTGTACACAATCTTTCTGACTAAGGTTTTAAAGATCATTATGATCCTAAACAAATCAAAACCGGACAGTCATTGTGACTGTAATTTTACCTTTAAATGCACTGCTAATCCTTTGGGACATCTCTTAGGACAATATTGCCCCAAATAAACCAGGAAACGTTTGTTCACAATATCTTGCATATTTATGACCAATGTTGGTCAAGTTACTTGAAAAAAGTAATCAGTAACTAATTACTGATTACTTCCCCAAAAAGTAATCCCGTTACTTTACTGATTACTTATTTTCAAAAGTAATTAATTACTTAGTTACTTTTTAAAAACACGATTTACAACCTGAATAGGTGATAAAGCGATAGATCTTTCAGCCCAATTCTACTTTTTCTGCATAATCCATCATACAAAATGTAATCAAATGGAAAAGTCTCTTTTTAAAACTTGTTTTATCAGTTTTAATCTTTTAACTTTATGCATCAAGCAAAAATTTAATTATATGCAACATTCTCTGACTGGAAGAAATTGTTTAACATTTAAACCTATTTTCTGCACATTCCAGCACATAAAATAAAATATTTTTTGTGTTTACACTCAGTCTTTCAAATAGATGCAAGTAAAACACAGCAGAAAATAAATAAAATCAAAGACTCAGCGGTCCTTTGCTCTATTTTCACCTGTAAAGCAGGAGTGGGGTAGGCGGAGGTTTACCCTGGTGCAGGTGTGCCGCAGCGGTCAGTGGAAGAATCCGCGAGTTTCTCTGTGAGTTTCCCATTAGTCGTTCGCACTCGGTGCTTGCTTGGAAGTTTAGGGGTTTTTTTCGCTGTAAAAAGAAGTTTTCTTCCCACGCACAACGGACCTAATGTTTTTGTCACTTTTTATGGAATCAAACTCAAAGTAAGGTCAGTACTTCCACGCTTTAAACGCTGCACGCTCATACTCTCTCCCCACTCGATATATATCCATTGTTGATCTGCACACAGCTGTTGTCACGAACGTCGCACTCGCTTACGTCACTGTCATGAGACATTCTCGCAAAAAATCACGGTTTTAGTAACGCAGTAACGCAGCGTTCCTACGGGAAAGTAACGGTATCTAATTACCGTTTTTGCAATAGTAATCCCTTACTTTACTCGTTACCTTGAAAAAAGTAATCAGATTACTGCCCATGTCTGTTTATGACATGTCATTGCCAAAAGCTGGAGGTTTGCCATGGGCCTTTGGGAATGCACTGCTGCCAGGGTTGAAGCGTGCCACAAGAATGTTTGTCTTCTGAAAAGGTTAAAAACAGGAATGGACATATGTAACGCAGTAACAGTTTTTGCATTATTTAAAGTATTAAAGTATTTAAGGTATTAAGATATTTGACTCTTTGGGCAGTTGAAAATAATATAAGGTAATGAATGTGTAATTTTATAATTCAAAATTTTGTGATCAAATAACAAAGCATAAATGATCATTTCCTTTTCTTTCTCGATAGAAATTAATTGTCATCATGTACAAATGGACATGTACATGGAGAAAAGCATGATACCATGCATCATCAGGACTTCAATTATTTTTCCCAACCGATTTCTAAAGAGTTTGCTTTAAACATTCCACTTTTGTTGTGAGAATGATGAAATTATACTTTGTTTTACAGTTTTATTGTAAACCAAAGATAGCCAGAAACACCTTCATTTTGTCTGTGAAATCAGATGTATCCTTATGCTTGTGATTGGTCTTTGCAGTGACTACAAGTGTAGGATGTAACTGGGTCCAACTATCAGCTTCTACTTCAAACACTCTGATTAACTGTTTTCCCAATTTGATTTCTGTTGTGATATTACCCAAGTGATCAAACAGAGATGTGTAGATGAAAAATGCCCCAAAAAGACATAAAAGTCACAGATATATGTGCCCTATAATATATGTATATGTGGAACATTGGGGTTACTGCAGTGTAGGTGGGTTAGAAATATAACAGTGACTCAGTGAATGTGACAGAAAGATAAAAAAAAATGAACAGAAAGCATCCATTAAAATCTGGGCTGAGGAGAATACATTTACCATGCTGATGCTATTGAACTGCATTTATGGGCAGAAATCTGTGCCATCAGAAACTGACTTTGAATAAGTTCAATTTGAATTTGAATTGCTCAGATTGAATCTGAATTGTAACTTGAATAAATGCTTTTGAAAACTGAATTTGAATTAGTCTAATTTGAAATTGAATTTATGGTTTGAAAATGATCATCACTAAATTGAAATTGAATTTTATATTTTGAAAATGAATTGATTTGCTTTGAAACTGCATTTTATCCTTTAAAAATTCAGCTCTCGAATAATTTCAGTTTCACTTCTCACCATTCAGTTTCAGTTCTACAATTCAATTTCAGTTCCAAAATTCAGTTTTTTGGAACTTACATCCGGTTCCGGTTCAAGCGCAGATTAATAGAACTACGTTTTACTAGCGGACCGAAAGTGTTACTGACGGGAATCTACAGCGTCTTGAGCTGAATTAAGACTTCAGAAGTCATTCGTCATGTCGAATGACCAGCGGATAAACTCTCAGGTTGGTAATAAATGTATTACATGTATAAGAACAAGCGTCATGTTAACAAATGATAGCCGAACGGTAACTTTTATGCTTATTGTAGCTGTCTAGCTAAAAACGCTAATTTAGCGTAGTTTGCCCTGAATTCAGCTTTGCACAAATATGATCGACTGTTTCTAGTAGAATTCCAAAGTTGTCATCTTGGACCCTCTCAGAGTACCCCCTCTGTATGCTTGCAGAGACCCCTACAGTAGGGAAACATGCAAAACGGTGTCCAAACCTTTGTATTTTAGCTTTATTTATGTCTTACACAGCATCCCAACTCTTTAGCTAACTTAATAACTTTAGCTAAAGTGAATAGTTAGTCTAATTCATTAGTGCAGCATTACTGGATCACCTCTGTTTGAAGTGATATAATATGATATACAACTATCACTGAAACAGCAAACTTTGTAAATAAGCAAACAACACTTCTCATTCTCTAAACGTTTGGCCACAGCTGTAGATTACACTATCAGCGCTTGTTCACTCTTGACAATAATTACATTTCTAAATTTACTTTGTGCATTTACAGGTAAACAATATCTAATATTTTATCTAAATGACTGCTTTGTCTTTGAAAAGGGTGAAGAGCCTGAGGCCGGTGACAGTCCAGTTCTACTCTAAGTACATCCTTACAGTGGCTCACAGGACAAGGCCACATTCCTGTCCTGCCAGAAGAGAAGAGAAGCTTCAGAGTCTTCATGCAGTTCAACCACACCTGTCATATTCCATATGACAGGGGTCTCAAACTCCAGTCCTCAAGGGCCAGTGTCATGCAACTTTTCCATGCCCTCGAGGACTGGAGTTTGAGACCCCTGCCGTATGGTGTTCATGCTGTTTTCTACCCCACAGTTACAGCATGTCTGACTGCCTGTTCAGCATATGCAAAAATATATGATGAGTTTAAGCATGTGATGACTAAGGCCTTCCATTATGGTGTTTGTCATCACATGTCACAGACATCTGGATGATCATTTGGAATAAACAAAACTAAAAACTTGTTACTTCATCTTTTATCTTTATTATTATTATTATTGTTCTTATTTTACACTTTTCATTGTTAGGCATTAGGTTTATTTGTAGTAGTCCTTTCCAACGTCTTTCCCTCTTCCATGTTACTGTGTCAGCTTGTCAGCATCTATTTGGGTTTGGAAGTGGAACAGAAAGTAAAGAAATCCAAAGTGCCATTAAAACCAGGAGAGGTTCTTATATTTCAGAAGAAGGGATTAATTCAAAAGAAATGACCTCAATGCCATATTTTATTTAGGAACCCTAGAGAGCACTTTGCAAAATAACACATTCTTATAATTTCACCCTCAGATGAGCCAAGCTACGACTGTCAGGGAAGGTGATGTAGGTACAGAGCATATGAGAGTGGTTAAGTTAATGTCTCTTGTCTAGATGAAGGCACAAGAGGGATCAATGGCAAGGCGTAGAGATTCAGTATCTTCAGTCTTCAGTGGACACTCCATTTCTGGCACAAAACACCTGTAAAAGATGGTCGATTTAGGAGGTGACCCGACAACTTCAGCCTGTCAAACATAGTAATGGAGCAGTATGTTTAAAAAATATATCTAATTAAGCATGCACTCAGTACCCTAAGAATTATTATGGTAGTTAAACACAGTGATAGTTGTATATCATATTATATCACTTCAAACAGAGGTGATCCAGTAATGCTGCACTAATGAATTAGACTAACTATTCACTTTAGCTAAAGTTATTAAGTTAGCTAAAGAGTTGGGATGCTGTGTAAGACATAAATAAAGCTAAAATACACAAAGGTTTGGACACCGTTTTGCATGTTTCCCTACTGTAGGGGTCTCTGCAAGCATACAGAGGGGGTACTCTGAGAGGGTCCAAGATGACAACTTTGGAATTCTACTAGAAACAGTCGATCATATTTGTTGTCAAAGCTGAATTCAGGGCAAACTACGCTAAATTAGCGTTTTTAGCTAACAGCTACAATAAGCATAAAAGTTACCGTACGGCTATCATTTGTTAACATGACGCTTGTTCTTATACATGTAATACATTTATTACCAACCTGAGAGTTTATCCGCTGGTCATTCGACATGACGAATGACTTCTGAAGTCTTAATTCAGCTCAAGACGCTGTAGATTCCCGTCAGTAACACTTTCGGTCCGCTAGTAAAACGTAGTTCTATTAATCTGCGCTTGAACCGGAACCGGATGTAAGTTCCAAAAAACTGAATTTTGGAACTGAAATTGAATTGTAGAACTGAAACTGAATGGTGAGAAGTGAAACTGAAATTATTCGAGAGCTGAATTTTTAAAGGATAAAATGCAGTTTCAAAGCAAATCAATATCATTTTCAAACCATAAATTCAATTTCAAATTAGACTAATTCAAATTCAGTTTTCAAAAGCATTTATTCAAGTTACAATTCAGATTCAATCGGAGCAATTCAAATTCAAATTGAACTTATTCAAACGCAGTTTCTGATGGCACAGATTTCTGCCCATAAATGCAGTTCAATAGCATCAGCATGGTAAATGTATTCTCCTCAGCCCAGATTTTAATGGATGCTTTCTGTTCATTTTTTTTTTATCTTTCTGTCACATTCACTGAGTCACTGTTATATTTCTAACCCACCTACACTGCAGTAACCCCAATGTTCCACATATACATATATTATAGGGCACATATATCTGTGACTTTTATGTCTTTTTTGGGCATTTTTCATCTACACATCTCTGTTTGATCACTTGGGTAATATCACAACAGAAATCAAATTGGGAAAACAGTTAATCAGAGTGTTTGAAGTAGAAGCTGATAGTTGGACCCAGTTACATCCTACACTTGTAGTCACTGCAAAGACCAATCACAAGCATAAGGATACATCTGATTTCACAGACAAAATGAAGGTGTTTCTGGCTATCTTTGGTTTACAATAAAACTGTAAAACAAAGTATAATTTCATCATTCTCACAACAAAAGTGGAATGTTTAAAGCAAACTCTTTAGAAATCGGTTGGGAAAAATAATTGAAGTCCTGATGATGCATGGTATCATGCTTTTCTCCATGTACATGTCCATTTGTACATGATGACAATTAATTTCTATCGAGAAAGAAAAGGAAATGATCATTTATGCTTTGTTATTTGATCACAAAATTTTGAATTAAAAATTACACATTCATTACCTTATATTATTTTCAACTGCCCAAAGAGTCAAATATCTTAATACCTTAAATACTTTAATACTTTAAATAATGCAAAAACTGTTACTGCGTTACATATGTCCATTCCTGTTTTTAACCTTTTCAGAAGACAAACATTCTTGTGGCACGCTTCAACCCTGGCAGCAGTGCATTCCCAAAGGCCCATGGCAAACCTCCAGCTTTTGGCAATGACATGTCATAAACAGACATGGGCAGTAATCCAATTACTTTTTTCAGGTAACGAGTAAAGTAAGGGATTACTATTGCAAAAACGGTAATTAGATTACCGTTACTTTCCCGTAGGAACGCTGCGTTACTGCGTTACTAAAACCGTGATTTTTTTGCGAGAATGTCTCATGACAGTGACGTAAGCGAGTGCGACGTTCGTGACAACAGCTGTGTGCAGATCAACAATGGATACATATATCGAGTGTGGGAGAGAGTATGAGCGTGCAGCGTTTAAAGCGTGGAAGTACTGACCTTACTTTGAGTTTGATTCCATAAAAAGTGACAAAAACATTAGGTCCGTTGTGCGTGGGAAGAAAACTTCTTTTTACAGCGAAAAAAACCCCTAAACTTCCAAGCAAGCACCGAGTGCGCAACGACGTAATGGGAAACTCACAGAGAAACTCGCGGATTCTTCCACTGACCGCTGCGGCACACCTGCACCAGGGTAAACCTCCGCCTACCCACTCCTGCTTTACAGGTGAAAATAGAGCAAAGGACCGCTAGTCTTTGATTTATTTATTTTCTGCTGTGTTTTACTTGCATCTATTTGAAAGACTGAGTGTAAACACAAAAAATATTTTATTTTATGTGCTGGAATGTGCAGAAAATAGGTTTAAATGTTAAACTAATTTCTTCCAGTCAGAGAATGTTGCATATAATTAAATTTTTGCTTGATGCATAAAGTTAAAAGATTAAAACTATAAAACAAGTTTTAAAAAGAGACTTTTCCATTTGATTACATTTTGTATGATGGATTATGCAGAAAAAGTAGAATTGGGCTGAAAGATCTATCGCTTTATCACCTATTCAGGTTGTAAATCGTCTTTTTAAAGTAACTAAGTATTTAATTACTTTTGAAAATAAGTAATCAGTAAAGTAACGGGATTACTTTTTTGGGGAAGTAATCAGTAATTAGTTACTGATTTTTACAGTTTTTCAAGTAACTTGACCAACATTGGTCATAAATATGCAAGATATTGTGAACAAACGTTTCCTGGTTTATTTGGGGCAATATTGTCCTAAGAGATGTCCCAAAGGATTAGCAGTGCATTTAAAGGTAAAATTACAGTCACAATGACTGTCCGGTTTTGATTTGTTTAGGATCATAATGATCTTTAAAACCTTAGTCAGAAAGATTGTGTACAGATTGGAGGAATTCTATACCGCTGCCTTCCCAGGAGCATCCATCAGGTATCATCCCAAAAACAAAGCTTGTAATAATATGGGAAGTCGAGGAAAGTTAGGATTACTTCGAATGAAGACACAATATGTTGCCACAAAGCAAACGGCCATTCACAAAGAGGTTTTCTGCTTTTGTTTCTGAGTGAACATGAAACACTGAGAGAGCAAAAAAAAATAATTTGGTTATACTAGAGGTCACCATTAAACAGAGCGCAGTGAGAGGTAGTTCACCCAAATAAAGCTTGTAATATCAAGAGGTGGCTCATTAACCACCTGATGCACCTTTGCTCATTTTAAGCCGCACACCACAAAGAACACTAACTATATTGTGGTGCTAAATCTACACACATATTATTTTGTAAAACATACTGTTTTTTATCAATAATTTAATATTCGCATAACTTATCATCTATAATACAGCATTTGCATTCTTCATTAGTTGATTCTATTTTGTGCTTATGTTTGCACTATTATGCAGCTTGCACGAGTTTACACTGAGGAGTCATGTAAGACAGAATCTCATTCTTCTTGTGCTCCATAAATGTAACATTTACTGATTATTTTCTTTCATTATCAGACAGTCCAAAGCATGCTGATGTTAGTTTCAGTACTTTGCTATGTCCTCTAATGAAAGACAGATGCAGAAGTACAGTAGTTTGTGATCAGTACCTTAGACAATAAGAAAAACCCAGGATATAACCAAAAATTGCCTTAGATTAGGGCAGATAGCCATGTTGTTTTTTTTTAAAATAAACAAAATTTACCACCCCAATTTGAAAAAACACTTGGACACTGCGTAAAACATACAAAACTGAATGCAATGGTTTGCTTATCTCTTAGCTCATTTGTTGTTGACAATAGAAAATGGAAAACATATCAGTCATTTGAATTGCACCAAAAAATTGGATTATTTTGAATTTGATGGCAACAACACATCTGGAAAGGTTGGGACGTGCTCCGCAAAAGAAAAAGTAAGTGTTACTAAATTTAATTAGATAAAGCATCATTAGTAACTCAAAAGGGTTAATTGGTCAGAAACATTATTGGGTATAAAAAGAACATCTTACAGAGGCAGAGTTATTCAGAGGTAAAGAGTTTCAGTCCACAAAAAAGAGCATCTGCAAGTTAGGGAACAAAGTTGGAATAATATTTTGTCTTCCAGGTCCAGGATGGCTGAGCAGGCATTCCACAGTTTCCAGGTCTTCAGCCAGACCACCTGCATATCAACTTCATCAGCCACAGTACAAAAGGACTAGCTTCTGCAGTAAAGCTCTTTGTGTCAAGCCACCCTTTGCAGACCCAAAAGGGTTTAACAAAGAAATGGTCCCATTTATTGAGGTTGAAAACAAACAATAATCAAGACTGGTAAAAAAAAACTAAACTAAACTAAACACAACTTGGAGGTAGAAAACTTGACACATGACAAACAAATGGCCTGACGATGAACAAAGGGAAACTTTTACAATATACAAGACACAGGACAAGAGACTGTCAAAATAAAACAGGAAACACACTGGTAGGCAGACTAAAACACACAGGCTTGACCGAGTGGAGAACAGACATGGGGACAAACAGACTGAGGAGATGGAGAGGACGAGAGACCAAGGGATGAGACCAAGGGATGAGACCAAGGGATGAGCGAGACAAGAGACATGGAGGGAGAGAGAGAGAAGGGGAGACAAGGAATGAAACAAAAGGTGAGAGACGAAACACAGAGATCTGACTTAAGACACACAGAGGGCGAGGAAGCAACAAGCACAGTTACGTAAACACAGATGACAAGACAGATTCTCACAGGGGACACGAAGACAAAGGCACAAAAGCGACCTAGCCGACAGACTAAACTGGGGACACAAGAAAACTCAGAAGCATAGAAAGAATAAACTCAAGACTAACTAGTGAAACTTAAATCATCATGATAATACAAAAACACAATAAACACAAAAGGTTGGGTCCAAGACAGAACCACGACACTTTGTTATTGTGCTAATTGCTATTGCGCTATATAAATACAGGCCATTTACCATTTAATTTCCTTTCTTGATCTTAGTGCTTCCCTGCTGGCCGAAGAGCGATCCTTTCTCTTAATATCCAACGTGTATCTGTGAGCTGGTCCACCCCCCTGGAACCTTCCCTGGATCCTCACCTGCCTACTCTCTCTGATGGTCATCATTCCCCAGGAAATAAACCAGCGTACGTTTTCCTGTACTGCAAGTATCAGCTTTCATTTCTTTGTGGATTTTTCTGTGGAATTCCTGGAATTTGTATCGTCTGGATTAACTCTGTCTCCTCCTCATCAAATTCCCCCCAGGCCTAGGAAGAGATCCTATATCGTCCTTGTGTAAAATAAAGACTGTTAAAACTTTTATTAGTTTTCCATATTGGTTCTGGATTTGTTTCAAGCAATAACTATTGTCTTAGTCAACTCTGATAGCATCTACCAGTTTATGGAACAATTTTGCAATACTGTTCCTCAAATTAAAATTGTGAAGACATTGGATTACAGTGGTCCCTTGCTATGACACGGTTCACCTTTAGCGGCCTCACTGTTTCGCAGATTTTTTTTGTGCAATGTTTTTTTTCACAGCGCATGTTCTGTGACGTGTTCATGACGTGTTCTGCGTCCGTGTCTCCTGTACAGTACAGAATGCGTTCAGCTTGTCAAATTTACATAAATCTTTGATCGCTAGCAGTGTGACTCTGAAGTGCTGTACTGTATGTTTGTAAGTTTTCTCCCCAACAAACACAACGGTGTCGATGAAACGTTTTGCACCTTCAGAGGCACCTGCAGTAGCACCCAAAAGGCAGAGGAAGATGCTAACCATCACACAAAAAGTTGGACTTCTGGACATGCTAAAGGAAGGTGGAAATTTTTCGGACCATAAGGCACACCGGATTATAAGGCACATTAAGCGAAACAAAACATTCAGATAAGTCAAACTTAACTCAACTCATTCTTCTTGCTTCCTCCATTTCCCTACCATTGATTCATTAATGTTGAATTCTGTCGCAGCTGCTCTATTCCCACGTTTTGGACCTGAAAACAGGGTTTGATCTTATTTTTCTATGACGGTTTGAACTTTGAGAGTGTTTAAAGAAGAAAGAAAAGTGTGAAAATGTTCATGCCTGTCTGATGAAAGTGTATAAAGTTTGTAGTGAGGGGTTTTACAGCCTTAAAACATCCATAAAAAATAAAGTTGGCTACTTCGTGGATTTCACCTATCGTGGGTTATTTTTAGAACGTAACTCTGCCGATAAACGAGGGGCCACTGTATCTCAACATCTAGAGTTCAAAATATCAGCAACAGATTCTATACAAGGGACAAGGTCGAATATTATATTGTTATACAATACTGGATACCTGCATTAAAAATGGGCATGATTCTGTCATGGAAAACATTGCATGGACTCAGAAATCATTATCATAGATCACCGTGCCATCCACAAATACAGATTTAAACTGGGCTGCTGTCTTCTCTGTACCAAAGCTTATGTGGCAAAGTGGAAAACTTTTCTGTGGTCAGATGAATCAAAATTTGAAATTCTTTTTGAAAAACATGTTTTGCACACTACAGTTGCATTTTGGTTAAACTATTTGGTGGACTCTAAAGCAAGACCCAACAGACAAAAGCATACAGTTCAAGCAATTCTATAGCAGGGATTGTGGAGTAACTAAAGACACTTGCAATTGTGAATAAAAAAGTGGTTTATGAGATCTGCAAGCCTTTAATGACTGGGCACTAATTATAAACCAGCCTGTTTTCCTCTTTCAAATGATCAGCAGAAGCAGGTCAGCCGTGTCTCAACAAAGTGCTATTTACTGGGGCCATCACGACCTCACCCAAGAAGAGGTCATATCTCATCCATCATCTAATTTCTTCAGTGCTTCAGGTTTGCATACAAAGGGATCCAGATAGAGGCAGAGTTTCATTTGTAAATCAACTTTAATCAAGTCAGTGACTCTAGAAAATATTACAGTTAAAGTTAAAAACCTCACCATGTCATAAGATTCTTTATGTTTGTTAGGGAAAATATATTCTAAAACACTTTTTCAGTAAAGACTGAGAGAAAAGAAACACACAGAAGTTCTTGCTAGCAAGGGCAGTCTCAGAGACTCGCGCTGAGCACTGCCCCGGTCTTTATTTTTATACTTCAGTGTGTGTGTGTGTGTGTGTGTGTTGATCAAAGGGTCAAACATCCTTGGTCAGGAAGAGGGTAGCCTCCCCCTCACCCTAGATGGTTCACCCTAGATAACACAGTGAGGAAGTCAAGCAGTTAAAGCACTTAGACTAAAACAGACATAGCTACGTTAAACAATAAAACAATAAAACAAGGTCGACCTCTCTCATGCTCCAGGAGTGGGGGTGAACACCCTAGAATGTTACAGACCTCCTAGGATGAGACATTCTTTCAATATGCCACCAACTATATACTTCTACACACAAGTGATTACATGCAGTATTCTACCATATGCAAACTTATATCACTAAAAGATTATATTGACTACTAAATACAATTTCCCTTGACAATGTTTTATTTATTTTAGGGTCCTTAACATCAACGTCCATTGGTTATGATCACAAATGATTTCATATTGACACCATAATCTAGGGTTCCTTTAATCCAAAATAATAGAAACTGAATAACTCCTTATTCTCCACAGTGTGATTGCATTCATTATGACTTACTTTGCCAATGCCTTTGTAACTACCATGACAAATGGCAGTCATTTGATAAGTCTATTAAATGATCACGTTTGCCGTCTCTGCTGAAACACTGGTTGTAGTGGTGAGAAACACATTAGCAAAAAAACGATGTCTCCCACGACTGTGGTGTTCTTACAGCTTCTGTGTAAATAATTCGTGTGGGCCACTTGTGTTCTGTGAGCAATACTGACAAATAGCTTGGAGTAATGGACAACAGCAACACAGAAAAAATTAGTTCATAATTAGAGGTTTTCAGAGTGTCAGGTACTTTGGTGTCCAACAGTGTAGCTTAAGATGTTATTTGGCCTCACACTGCCTGCAAGTAGACTGATGAAGATGAGCGGCTGACAGACCTGATGATCAACAATTTCGGGTAATGTAATACATGTAATGTAATGGACCAGTTTCTTTGAGCATTTTGAGTTCTCTGTAAGAGATGAAAAAGAACTTTCTAGGCATCATTTACCATTTTGTTGTGTCACACTGCAAAGCTGACTGTGAACCATTTTCACCGTCTCCAAAACAACGTTGCACCTTTCTGGTATTTTTCAGTGAATGGCTAAATCATTGGACTTCATCTTTTCTATCTTTTTCTGGTCTTGCACTAATTTTAAAGCACAACTTAATTGCCAAGTTGAAAGTAATGACAAACATATTCTGCTAATTTTCAACATAATATGTACGGATGGAACAACTTCCCACACAAGATTCCTGTAACAGCTAAACGCTGATAGAAAAATATGACACGCCAATATTTACCCCATGTGGATAGAAGGAAAACGAAGCTGTTCTTACAAACAACTTTTCTAAGAAAAACTTGTGTTCAGTCTGTCAGAAGCCTTTTGTGTGCACCACGATTTATAGAAAAACGTGCATCCTGTGACATCAATAGCACTTTTCTTGTTATGAGGATTGTATTATGTCAGATATTTAAATCAGACCATTGCATATGATGGAACTGCCCAGATGGTGGGGTTAACATATTAAATGTACATGAGTGAATGTTAACCACTTTTCCTGAAAAGTGACAGTGTATTGAAGGAGCCCCAGAGGATGTAGAGCCTTACAGAAAATACATTTGGCTCCATCCTCTTCTATGCATCATTATTCGAACCCTATTCATCATTTAAATATTATTCTATATCAGTCTTACCTATGTAATCCTGAAGTAAATCTAAAATATATGTCTCGTTTTCTTTTCCTGTGCTAACCTTTCCACCTAAATTATATTTATTTTTTTACCTTTTGTTCTTTCATTTCTTTCAAGCCACAGTAATGTTGGCAGTTATCTTTCAGTGCATCACTTGGTGAGCTAACCATCTGGTGCACATCTGGCTCAAGCTCATTAAGTCAATACATGCAGAGGATCGGTGTCATGGCACTTTTGCCTGCTGCTTCCATATCAGCTATCCAACTATAACGGACAACTTTCAGCACATAGCAGGCAACCATAACAAGAGGTTAAGTAGAAAACTACTCAATCCAAAAGTGTCATGGGAGAAATGTGAAAGGTAAAGTTCACTATGACCTAACAAAACTAAATTTTGGCTTTAACTCAAGAATATGCTAATCATGGCCATTTTTTCCACACATATCTAACAGGGTAAAAGGATATAGTTTATGTTCCAGAGGTCAATTTTAGTTTAGCAAAAACTCTTTGTTGCCATTAATGCCAAAACTGACAAGCAGAAGAGAAGATTGTGGCCAGATAGTGAATTAATGATGTATCGCTTGTTCCTACCTTCAAAACTGACAGTGTGTCAGAAAATGTGTTGCTTTCACAAGTTACTGAATTACTTACATTTAACAGTAACGATAGTTTATGCAGTTAAAGCATGATGCCGTTTGAGTAGACTGACAGCAGAACAAGGAAAGAGCATAGATGAGACATTGTTTCGGTCTTTGGACGCCTTTGAGACAGCATTTTTCCCTTTCCTTATTTTTGCTGCTGGTTTTAGTTTTTTGGTGTGTTGATGATAATGGAGCCAGCTCTGTATTTTACTAAATCTGACACGGATTGCTTTGTTTCTTCAGCAAGGTCTTCAACTTCTGATGTTTAATTATTAAAAATAACAAATTTGCAAATAATACACTTTGAAAATTTTAAATAACTTATTCCAGCTCTTTTGCAGCTGCAGAGAATATGATCATTGAGGACTAGATACAAATACTGAAGGTAGAGGTAGAAAGGCAAAAGGACATCCCTTAAAGACACAGGATCTCGAGAAGCTGATGGTGTTCCTACACCTGCTGCCCTGCTGCTAACACAGGAGGAAAACACTGGCTGCAAAACTTGGACTGGGACTTGTTGATGCCAAACAAGGAAAAACTGAAGTGATATATGTATGAGAAGATGGATTTGGATGTGTATACTGGCACTGAATCCCTGTTCAGTTGTAAATGAGTACTGGTCTGTTGTGTGTATGGATTCTGGGAGATCTCTGGAGAGCTTATCAATTTTTCACAGTAATATAAAGCTGCCTAGTTCTGTCAGCTGAATATTTCACCTTATTTGTATCATGCCATATGTCTGAGATGCTTGTTTGAACTTCTTTTGTGTTTGTAATAAGTATTGATTTATATTGCACTGATCTTTGATTGTTTTTCTCTGTAAACACTAGAATTATTTCTATGTGGTATTATGGTTTCTCTCAAACACACCCTGATTCAACACATAATCAAGCAGCCTGCTTATTGAATGCTGGCATATAAGGACTTATTGTAGTCAAAAGCCATTTAAGCAGGTTTTTATCACACTCGTGAAGCAGCATCCAGAGATCATTGGGCCGGTTTGCAGGACCTGTAAATGACTGAAAAATTGAATGGGGCATATTCACAAACAGTGCAAATCTGTGCTTAACCCTTTTTACCCCAGAGACTACCGGCTATCAGCAGTAGGAAAGTGGCTGCTACTGTCTGTGTATGAAAATGCTTTTTAGTCACTAAAATCTGTAAAATCTGACAATTAATTTTTTTTTAATATTTCATGTCATTTCCTGAGTCGCCTTAAACACTGGTATGATGCATCCTAGTCAGTTTACTCGCGACGATGTTGAAAAACTTTGTGAAAGCAGTCCAAAACAGGTCGACAAGTGAATGAAGCATCATTTCTGATGTTATTGAGATTTGCTGTTATTAATGTTGAAGACACTGAATATTTCTGCCAGTTTTGCTGAAGGGCTCTCTGATGTGCAGCTGATGTCCTCAGACCTGTGCAGTTAGCCAAAAAATCCTCATACAACGTGTGAATGGACACAAAGTGTTTATTACTATTTTTAGGGTATACATTGTGGGAATGGCACAACCTTAGCTTGGAATCAGCTGCTGTTTAAACTCTGCTTCATTTGTTTTTTCAGACAGTCTCCAGGAATGATGCAACATTCTCTCAGCTTCATTGTGTTGCTAATAATTACTCTTAAAATATGGAAATAGAAACAAGGTAACTGTTTTTCCACTAACTGCTTTAAAAAAGTAGTGAAATAGTTCACAATAACCAGAAATCTATAAGTACTGGTGATTGGTTCCCGAAATGTAACTCAATAGATATCTGAGTATATTCTAACTCTTATATTCTCAGGTTTATTATAAACTGCTTTTGCTTCACTTACATTTGCCTTGTACTGTGGTATCTGTCTGTGTTGTTACATATTTCAGTTAATCACTGTTCCCATTTCTTAATGAAAGATAAAGACTCAAGACTTTTGCACAGTAACATATATTTCATATATGTTCTTCTCCTTTTTACAGTACTGCACAAATGACTTATTAAAAGAGCCTGGTAAAAAGCTGGATATAACACTGCAGGTCATTAGATTTGCTCTTGCTTGCTTTTCATTGTTCTTGGCCAGTTTTCGGTTTCAAGCTTTCTTCTTAATCCACAGTGCTCCAGCCATTCTTTTCAGATATCGTGAAATGACATAATCAGAATAACAGGAGGTCAAAGCAAGGATAACATGAGAGCCTAGCCTGCGGTGTCGAGGCTGGTGGGTTGGTGAGAGCATTTATTCTACTGCTGTACCAGCACTGTGTAAGAGTGAATGTGGAGCACAGGCTGCTCTCTGACAGTGATGCTATTTAACACAATCATCAGCCCTCAGGGCCAAAGGTCTGTCTGCATTATGGTGAAGTGGTGAGCACAGGCCAAGAGCAGTGTGGGTGTGTGCGTACATATTTATACTAACTCTGCATTCAGCATGTCTTTGTGTTTGGATCGAAAAGTGTCCATTATGTATGAAACCATACATTCATGCCTGTAATTCTCTGTGTTTTCAACACAGTGGGACTCGTAATGTGTACATACAAAATTACTCCTGTAAGGTCTGTGAAAAGACACCAGTGCACCGAACAGCAGAACACACAAAGAACTAGAAGTGATTATTGTTAATGAAGAAATGTGGTTGATGAGAAAGGAGAACTATCAAAGGGCGAAGGTGGAGATTAAGACACAAGTCATTCAAGTCATTCAACATTTTGAAAAGTTCCAGGGTCAATCACAGCATTCAGCATCCACCCTGCTAAAAGTATATAAAGATAAGCTCCAGACAGTTGGCTGTGGGTTGTGCCATCCTTTTCCTCCTTCCTCCTCAGATCAAAACATCCTCCCACAACTACAACTTCCATCTTAGGTCCTGTCCTGTTCCCTCTTTACAAGCTTCCTTCAGGTCATAAGTAAACATACACCATATTTAAAAAGTATTCTCTCATCAAAATAATAGAATTCAGGTTTTCGACTTCCATGACTTCAGGTGTCTAAATTCAAGCAACTAGGAATGCAGCCTGGATTGGATTAGATGCCACCTTTGCAACAAGTCCAGTTATGAAATGTTCTTGCTACTAAATATCCCACAGTCAGCTGTTAGTATTATTTTGACAAAGTGGAAGCGATTGGGAACAACAGCAACAAAGACATGAAGTGGTAGGTTATGTAAAATCACAGAGCACAGAGCGCGTAGTGCAAATGGGGCACCAACTTTCTGCATAGTCCACAGATCTCCACACTTCATGGAATGGGTTTCCATTGCTGAGCATCTGCATCCAAGCCTTACATCACCAAGCACAGTGCATAGTGTTGGATGCAGTGGTGTAAAGCATGCCACCATTGGACTCTAGAGCAGTGGAATTACAAATCACACCTTGGTGGCTGCCAGGAGAACAGTACTTGTCTGACTGTATTGTGCAAACTTTGATGGGGGGAGGATTATGCCGTGGGGTTGTTTTTTAGGAGTGTGTCTCAGCCCCTTAGTTCCAGTGAAAGGAATTCTTAATGCTTCAGCATACCAAGACATTTTGGACAAATTAATGACCCCAAAATTGTGGGAACAGTTTGCACGTGGCCACTTCCTGTTCCAACGTGACTCCGCACCAGTGCACAAATCAAGATCCATAACGGTTGAGCAGGGTTTAGTGTGGAAGAACTTGATGGGCCACAGGTCAACCCGACAGAATACTTTTAGGATGAATTAGAGCAAAGACTGTGAGCCAGGGTTTCTCATCCAAAGTCAGTGTCTGACCTCACAAATGCTCTTCTAAAGGAATGGTTTAAAAACAATTCCCATAAACACTCCTAAACCACCCAGCAAAGGGTGGGTCAACATCATATTAGACCCTATGAATTAAGAATGGGATGTTACTTAAGTTCACATTTGTGTGAAGGTAGATGACCAAATGCTTTTGGCAATATAGTGCATTTCCTTTCACCCCTATGCTGACGATATTCAACTATACTGAATCTCAACTTCAATCCAAACAACTCCAGGCTACATAGCATCATGATATAACTTGAGGACATTAAGAACTGGATGGATGGATGGATGGATGGATGATGAAAATTGTCATTTTTGGCTCCCCCAACCCCATCAGAGGGTTTTCTGATCAGCTTTACAATCTTTCCACTTATGTTAAACCCTATGCGAAAAGTCTTGGAGTGATATTTGAGTCTGGCTTTATGTTCAACAAGCAAATGAAATGAAATGAAGTAGTTAATTTACTTGTTCTGATCCTCCGGTTTGTCTACACAACCCTGATTGGCTTTGCTTCTTCCTACATCTCTGGCCTTTTAAACCTCTCTTCAGCTTCCAGATCCCTCCGTACAGTCTGATGCTTCTGACTGGGAGTTTAAATCCATTCTAGACTTAAACTGTCAGGTTTGAGGGAATAACAGGACTCAAATGCAGGACTTCCTAAGAAGCGACAGAGAGTTTATTTACAGTGAAAAAAAAACAATCTTCAATGTGGAAAACAGTTCCAATAACCATGATTTCCTAACACCCATGCAGTGAATTCCTCCCTTGATCCGTGGTGCTCAAAACATTTACAAGTGGTGCTCCACACTCTCCCATTTGATTTCCTGGCAAAACAAGACAGAATAGTTTGAGTTTCTCTTAACAATCAAGGCCAAGGAATCACTCAACTCTGCAAGCCAGTGTTTCACTGACAAGATCACACAACGATCCAACATTGACTGAAGCTCAGCCACTCTCTTAAATAGCGTGTTTGAGTTGAGGCTCATTAGCAGCTGGTGAGTATGACTGTCGGCAGGTGTGGCTGGCTTCAGGGAGGGAAAGCTCTCCAGGCCCGGCGCTGAACAAAGAGAGGAGTACTGGAATACACACACACAGAGAGAGAAGGGGGACAGGGAGCGGACAACCGGATCAGAAAAAACACAAAATCAGAGATCAGCCAATGAGGGTGAGAGGACCGTGACACTGACAGGAGACTGGGTGTTCTCTCTGTTTGGCCCCAAACTGTGGCACAGTCAAATGTGCTACCTCCACTGAGTCTTTTGAAACTGGATTTAAAATGCACTTTTCCTCCCTGGAAATTGAGTCTGACTGATTTGCTCATGGTGTCTTTCGGCAACTGTATATGTTCAGCTCCCACTAACACGTATTTTACTTATTTATTGCTTTTTTCTTCTTCTTTTTTATCCCTTCTGCCTTTTGTACAGCACCAACACAAGTTAAGGCAAAAATTTATTGATTTCACCTTTATGATTTTCACTCACAAATCATTCATACAACAAAAAGTGATATTGTTATGATGCTAGGTCATTTCTCACTTGACTAAGATCAAACAGCAAACACCACTTGATGTCTGCTAAGCGATTAAGAAGACTTTAAATTAGAAATGTAGTGGAAATCCCTTTGCCCTCCTGTACAATGAAATGGGTCAGTGGTAGTAATTATGTTTAGTTAACACCTAAAGATTTGTCTCAAATTTTAATTAGGCATAGTGTTTTCCAGTGTGTGCGTGCATGTGTGTGTTTGTGCACATGTTCCTGAACACAGAGAGATTTTTTTTTATCCAACAAAAGACAAGGTAACAGCAAACCTCAGTCATCAAGCTCTTCATAGAAAAGTCACATTTCATTATTTAAGTCTAACCTTTAATGGATCTAAATTAAAATTTCACTGCTGTCAATAGTTGTACGAGTTCATCAACTCCATGATATGAATGCAATTGGATCTGACATGAGTAATCAAACATAATCTGTCTCTCTTTTGACCTCTGGTCTTTTTCCATCTCTCTTAATCAGTTCACACTCTCTTCAATCTCACACTGTCATGAGTGAAACAGCAGTCATCAGTGTCCTACAGTGGAGGGCAACTGTGAGAGTTAACTACAAAATGTGACTGTGTAAACCTTTAACACCAGAGGTGACTTCTTTAAAGATATCAGTTATTTGACCAATCTGCTCTCATAAAGACATTTTGTAATCATATTGTTTAAAGTTACAATCAATCTGTCATCAACAGTTATTTAAAGCTACACAAATCATTTTAAGTCCATCAATACAATTTCACACTCAAGTATTTTTTTTTCAGCGTTGCCCTGAAACAAGCACCAAATACAAAAAAGATTAAGCTTCACTGCACTTTACTGTGACGTTCTTAAAATATTGCAAGCACAATTTGTTTTGAGACAGGAAGATAAAACCTCAAAAAAATGCAAACAATGATGAAGAATAAATACATGCAGCTAAATAATTCCAATCTAAAGGGGATCTAGACATGAAAGCTTCTGTTTAATATTTTCCAGACACAATTAATACGAGCTAATCAAAGTCAAAGTGATTAAAGTACGCGGTTTGTCGGTTCTGTTTTGTGATGTTGGAGCTGCCACAAGACTGGAGTTCAGATTTGGGGTTTCAATGATTCCCTATAGTGACTCAATTCAGGTGATGTTATTGTTAAAATTTGTGCAAAATCTTCTGAAATCAACTAAATCTATCAGTAGAAAGTCACCAAACAGTCAGTAAGACTAAATTTATGTCCAAAACAAATATTGTGCTGAAGAGATATCACCATAGCTGAACTGAGGCTGGGCGGGACAAATTTGTGCCGCAAGAGTCAGTGTAATCGCTACGTTATTAAGTAAAAGTTCTTTTACAAAGGTGCAAACGTTTCATTGGGAAATGTGGGTAGGGCTAAAGTAACACATTTTAAAACGTCAAAGAATTGGCTGCACACACCTAAAAACATTTCAACACCCATTGGTTAAATGCTGCCCTCTGGTGCTTAAAGTGTTGCAGAGGGTAATTATTAATTACAACAGTCATTCTTTAAAGGGTACACACAGGACACTCTCTCTATACCTTGTAAAATGTTATTTATTACAGCGGCCGTGAATGAAAACCCTGTGAATAAAATCATGCTTGACGTGTCCTGACAGGCAGTTTCAGACTAAACTAAAGTCTCTGCATCTGACTTGATGAACTTGATGATGTCATAGTCAATTAAAACAGAACTGGGCTAATGTCATTCTATGGTAATGCAAATGATAAAATGCAGATTTATTTATTTTTTGTTAATTTTTTAAATAACGGCCTGGTATATATTTCTCTGCCTTTTTATTTTTTGGTCCGTTGCATTTTTTTTTTCGTGGTCTAATCCTTATTTAAACCACTTCATTTCATGTCGCCTCCAAGGGGGAAAGCAGCCTTTCCAGTAACACATAGCCAAAAAGGATTTTTTGTGTGTGTGTGTGTGCGTGCGTGCATGTGTGTGCATGTGTGCGCAAAACTATTCCTCAAACCCATCCACATACATACTCCCTATTGCAGCCTAATCAAAATGCCTGTAGGAAAACCTGATTTCCTAGCTCTTCTAATGTAGCTATAGTAGATAAAGAAAAAAATGCAGTCACAGTGTTGTGAGGATTGTGTGTTAAAAGGCACTTTTAATATCCAAATGCCAGCTTCTTTACAGTAATTTGTCTGGACTTCTTACTCAATGTTAATTGCTTTGCTGTAGGCTTCAAAAGAGAGTGACGGGATGGACATGAAAATAGAAATAACAAGGAACATAATCCACAGAAGAGGATGAAGGAGGGAGAAAGCTATGTGATGATCAGGAGCACAAAGGCTACACTTTGTTGTTTGAAGGACCAGACTGCTGAGTGCCAAATATAAATACAGTCTGAAGTTATTATCTTTAACTCATAAAATGTGAAAGCTCAGTATCTTGTCCAAGGCAAGACACTGCACAAGGCTTTGGCATCCTGACTGGACGAGCCGGGCGGAGGAGAAAAGCACCAACCTTCTGCAGAGTAAATGAAGAATGTGAAGACAGTTATATAAAAATCAGGTGAAGCGAAAACAATCCTCTGCAAAAAATCCACAATATCTAGTATTAATCACGAATGTGGTAAAATGACAAAATACTGTCTAAAACACTGCTCTTGTCTTTCTCTGTTTGACAGATGACTCTAACATTTAAATAAAGTAAAAGTGAAACATAACCTGGAATGAGCTTGCTGATGAGATTCTGGAATCTCAGTTTCTTTTATTTATTTTTTTACTTTACCAGGAAAGAAATAAGACTCTTGAGATTTGTTAAATCTTGTCATGGCCAAGAAAGAGAGCAGTGCAGTCACCAGTTGCATAAATCCGAGCGCGCGCACACATCCAGATCTATGCACTACAACATGCTGACAATTAATGGATGCTTACACACACTGGTACACCTTGCAAGTACCAGGTTGGACACTATTTTCCCTCCAGAACTGTCTTAATTCTTCATGACACAGATTTATCAAGATGCTGGAAACATTCCTCAGAAGCTTTGGTCAATATTGACACGACAGCATCACAGTTACTGCAGATTTGCTGACCACACGACATGGGTGATGATGCAAATGACCCATTACACCACATCCCAAAGGTGCTCTGTTGAATGAGCTGCTAGCTGTGGAGGCTATTTGAGTACAATGAATTCACTGTCAAATTGAGGAAATTCGAGACTCATCAAGTCAAGCAACGTTTTTCCAGTTTTGGTGAGTCTGTGTGAATATTAGCCACAGTTTTCTTTTCTTAGCAGCCAGGAATGGTGTCCAGTGTGGTCCTGCTGAAGTGCTCTTCTGCATATCTTGCTTATATTGAGTATTTTTTACGTTACTGTTACCTCCCCGTCAACTTGAAGCTTCTAGACCCTGGGCACGCGTGCCACAGTTGGCACACGAAGGTTTAACTGATGGCATGACCATAGCTGGACTGGCCATAGGGCATACCAGGCACTCGCTCGGTGGTCCGATGATTTATTTTTTATTATTTTTTATTATTTTTGTAACGGTATAAACAATGAAAGGTGGTGGATTGGCCAGATGCTGGTCGGTGTGTAAAAATGACTCAGTTGTTTGGTGGTAGCTATGGCGGTGCTTCCACAGATTCAGTAACATTAGCAAGTGTGTGAAGGCCAGCAGGTGGATGAGAGAAAGGGGAGGCAAGAGGAGAGACCCGAGGCGGCCGCCGGTCCGAGTGTCAGGTGAACTGAACTTCAGGTAAGAAGTTATGACCTGCAGTCTATCTGGGTCAGATATAAACCAAGTTTAGGTGGAGTTTATTTTCGTTATCTGACTTTTTACAGTCAGTTACAATAACTCGTACTGCGTACTAGCTAGCATGACGGAGTTTCTACACAGCTGGGTGGGTGCTATGATGTTACTGATGTTGAACTTTATTTTATTCATAAGGTTTGTTATTAGATTTGCCAACGCACGTAAAAATGAAATCGTCCGCATTCAGAGAAAATATTACGTTTCGTGTTGAGCTGAGAAGGAACAGTTTGTCCCGTACTTAGCTAAATGGAAAAAGACACAAAGCTGGAGTTATTCTGTGTCTTTGCTGCACAGCTGCCTCTTCTTTCTCATTCTCTCCCCCTCCCTCTCCTGTTTCTACTTCAATCATGAAACTGATCAATAATCAGCTGATCGCTCACTTTGCGCCAGAAAGAGGAAACCAGCGGATGTCGCGCTAAACAACAGCAGCACGTTTAAGCTTGATCAGCTGTTGTTAGAATTTATTTAATATTAATTTCTAGTATCAGCTGATGTTTGCTGGAGCCACAGCTGTAAAGCTGCTGGTCATGATGTCGGTTTGGTTATGTGGTGAGAGGGAAACATGAAGATGAAACCAGGAGATGTCCTTACTGAATCATCAGAGCTGAACAGGTGATGGAGAAACAGGTTTACCTTTTAGGTGACATGAATGAGTTGAAGGGAAGTTATGAACTGTTTCTGAGAGACAAATAACACCAGGATCCTTTTTATGTAGCTGACAGCTGGTAACTGTGCAGGGGCGGGTCTAGCAAAGTTTTGCCAGGGGGCCAGGTGGGGCATTAACAGGAAAGGGGGGCACAAAGAAATACTTTCTTATTTTCATTTAAAATGTCTCGCTTTTATTAAATAATTATCTGAAGCTTACAACCAAAGTTTTTATCTGATGTAAAATGTATAGAAATCATACATATACCTACAAGACAGCGTGCATCACTGTCACAACAGTGTTTGTTTTCATTCAAAGGCTTTATGGCTTTAATACTTGGTGGGCCGGTCTTTAGTCAAAATGCACGGGCCGATTTTTTGTCCCAGTCCAGCCCTGGGCACGACACGCAGTGAGTTAATCTGAGAAGGTGCATCAAAAAATAAATGGCCGCGCCAGCGGTGCACATCACAAATCAGCTCGCATAGACACATTAGTTGTGGCGCTTCTTAATGATGGTATCTTAACTAACAACCCCAACTACCAGATTCAACTTGTAATTGGCTAAAAATAACTTAGCCTACTGGTGAGGAGGACGTTGTTAGCTTTCCACATTCTGACACTTCAAAAGCTTCAGGAGCTTTCTGCTCAGCACAGCATCAGCACCACGGAGATACACGGATACATCCGTAGACTCGAGACACATTGCATTTTTGGGACTTTCAGGTGTGTGGACCAATGTTTTCTTTTCTGATCAAACCAGAAATCTTTAATGAGCAGCTAGATTTATCTCGCATTAACTGGCTGAGTTAATGCCAGTTAATGCAACATCGAAGCAGCTGGAATCCACAGCTGTGCGTGTTCATGGAGCTGCATTTTCACCTGCTGGACATCACTACCTGACAAGTTTAACTGTCTTCAGAACATTGCAGAGGCCTTATTGACAGTATTTGGCTCTACATATCTGTGTGAGCAGATTTTCTCTCACATAAGTGTCCTCAGGCAGCCATCTGAATGGGCACTCAGAGACCTGTGTCTCTGAGCGGGAGACCAGAGATCACATTAACATGTGTATCTCTGTATTACCAAACATGCCATATTGGCCCAGTTTATTTTTCTTATCATTGTTGTGAGGACACCATAAATAGCATTTGCATTTTCTGTTGTACAGTTCATTTGCTGTTTTGGAGTTCTTGTTATGGATAAAAAGTGTATTTTTTTTGTTTCAAAATAGCTGATAACTATTCGCTGATAGATGCCAACATCTGCAAACAAATATAATTCTATAAAGTGGTTCTATATAGTGTGTAACTGTTAATATAGAGCGTTATTAAATTTATTGCTAATGCAATCATGGCACACTGACTTCTGAGGAAATTTTAAATGGCACTCACCATCAGAAAGGTTGCCTACCCCTGCTCTAGACCATCCCCTCTAACCCTCTAACCTGATAGCTCTTTCTTTTTTTTTGTCTTGGTAAACCATAAAGATGTCTTTGTGATTTTATAAATCACCTTTCTTCTTCATCTAATGCTCAGTTTGAGCTTTACCAGGTCACGTTGACCATGTCTACATGCCCCTAAATTGCTGCAAGAGTTAGATGGTTAGTTGGTTAGATATTTGCATTTACGAGCAGTGGAACAGGTGTATCTGTGAAGTGGCCAGTAAAAGCCTGCTTTGAGCTACGAGCGCACCTTTTGCAAAATGCAGTGGTCCAGTGGGTGAGATCTGTTTATTCAGATCCAAATAATTAAGCTTCATTTAAAGAAAAGAAAAGAAATTTGACCAGCGAATATCTGACAGATATTTTTAACACACAAAACATTACCACAGATTTAACAAAACTGGTGTGTAAAGGTTTTAAGTGTACATGCTTTAGTCCACTCTTTTTTCTTCTTTAGTAAAACAAGTTAGTCCGCTTCTCTCGTCTTGTTGCTGAACTCCGCTGCAGCTGAACAGCAGAACACTGTTGACAGCCAAACATTTACTCAAAGTGCGGCCTTAATGTTCTGCATCACAATCCAAGAGCAATTTCCTCAAAATGTTCGAGCACAACATAGATAATCAGCCCTTGATTGCGAGCAATACTGCCTGCCACTTACCAACAGTTACAGAAAAAAAACAAAAACAAAAAAAACAAAAAGCAAAACAAGCAATGGCATAAGCAATTATCCAGAAGTATCCAACGATGAACGTGTGCTCTGAAAACAGGTGGTTTATTGTTTTGGCAGACAAAAGGCTCAGCTTCCCTCATAACAGCCCAGGAAGTGTGGAGCAGATGCAGGGCGTCCTCTGCCATGATTTCAGGCCCATGCTTTTGTGATCGCGTTTGAGAGACAGAGAGCAGGAGAATGGGCGAGCTGAAGACATTCATTCCCTTCGACGTTTATTTCAGTTACTTTGCCAGACTCAGCAGGCAACCCTGCAAGACATTTGTCAAGGTAATCAATTTACGACATGATAATCACGCCGCTTGTTGTCGACGCTGACGTGTATTTTGCAAAATGCAGTTGTGATTCCAGAGGGCTCAGGAAGGCCAACATGGCACCAGTTGCTGAGACGTGTGTGGTAAATAGAGGTGGAATGTTTCCTGATGAATAGCCCGGAGAGCATGTGAGAGGAAGGCAGCAGGTGTGATTTCTGGAAGAAACTAATTTAGGGATTCTTCAAGAAAAGAAAAAGGGGGATGATTTCACAACAACTAGTGAGGGTACAGGTATGTAAATACCTAACAGAGTCCTTTGCTTGTGAATCTAAAATGCAGTCTTTGTATAGTTTTTTAATATAATTCAGTGTTGCTACTTCTCATGTGAGACATGTAGAGACAGTCATTTTAATTGTGTTACATTAAACGTGAGGGTGTTTTAAAAACAATCATTTACAATTGGGCCAAGTCAGACTATTTCTTTTTATTTATGTAGCACCATATAACAACAACAGTTGTTTAAAGTCGATTTATAATATAAGGTAAAGACCTTACAATAATACAGACAAAAAAACACCAATAAGCATGTGACCACCAGGACTTGGCAACAGTGGGAAGGGAAAAACCTCCGGCAGAACCAGGCTCAGGGAGGGGCGGGGCCATCTGCCGTGACTGGTTGGGAATCAGGGGAGGCAGACTGGACTAAAGACACACTGGAAGAGAGACAAAAATAAATGGGACATGACCTTACTATACTAAGCAGTAGCTACTTCAGTTAGCTGCAGTAGATACAGCCTCCAAAGTGTAAAATTGTGAAGTACAAATGCCAATAAAGTGTAATAAATCTGGAATAACATCTGAACTAGAAGAAAAAGAAGGTGCTAACAGCAGATTTTTCACTCAAAATCAGGATTTCAATAAAATATTCTCCAATCACAGAAAACAGGAAGTAATGGCAGGTTGCCCCTCACAATTATCTGAAGGATAAAAAAGGGAAAACACGGGTCTCTTGCTTCCATTAATACCATATTTAACTTTAATATACTACAGCATCATTTAATGAGCGTTGCCGAGCAACATAGGATGAGAGTAAACTTTATTGGTTAGCTTGAGTCTTGCTCTTTATTTATGATATGAACTCATGATTCTGCAAAAACAATATTATCACGACATTAGCAAAGAAGGTAAAACTAATAGCAAAAGACGAGAAATGAAGGGATTTGCCTTATTAAACTTTTATCCTGTTAGAAAATAAATCAGGAAATAACTTTAACCAAAACAACAAAATTCCAAAAGCCACGACAGATATCTGCATTTGGTGTTTTTACATTGAAAAATGCACACAGTCATAAATTCTGACAAATAGTTGAAGGATCCACATTTTGCCTGATCTTAAACATGATGTGACATCTGAAAATTGCGTCTAAATACTTTTAAAATAGTAAAATCAGAGCTAAAAAAAAATGAAAATATAAAATATATATAAAAAAAAAAAATTAAACTAAAATCCTCACAAAGATGCTCTAAAAGCACATGCGCAAAATTAATTTACACACACACGCGCGCGCACACACACACACACACACACAAACACACACACACACACTTCCTTCCTCTGGCATCTTCTGAGGACATTCCATCCCAAGCCTTTTTTAAATTTTCACCAAAGCCAAACAAACATTGACAAAGCATGTCGGGAACTTGTAAAAAGGACTGTGTGCCAAAAGAGACTTTTGGTGTCATTCACATCCCTGGAGCTGTAGGCTGAAGACTCAGAAATAAATACTGTGCTAAACTGTCAGCACTCAGTTGGAATCTTTCACCACCAGCAGCCTCACTGCTGCAGTCAGATAGCCAACTTAAACTTAGTGACTATAAGTCTTAGTGCCAATAGCAGTGCAGAGATAGAAACTGAGATAGAAACTGCATAAGTAGTTAAAAGGGGGTGGCCGGGGGTAGCTTAACCTTTATACTGTAGTAGTATAAAGTACTATAATGAGCCTATCCCAGCTGGGTGAGAGGCAAAGTAGACCCTGGGCAGATCACCAATCTGTCATAGGGCCAACACATAGAGGCAGACAACCATCCCTGATCACATTTACACCTACGGTCAACAGTTGCAGTTAAACTAACTCCATTATGCTGCCCTCAGCGTGCATTTCCAGTAGAGCACTTTGGTATTCCAATAAAGCCGCAATCCTTTGACTACTTTGAAAAGTTGAATGAAAAATATCAATAGTGTGTTATAGTACTGAAATATAAACATAAATATAAACAAGAATACCAAACTGTATATTAATAGCTAAATTAATAATTTATTAATAATTAATTATTAATAATACCTCATATACATTAAATTATATAAGAGCCTACTAAAAAAGTAGAATGCTCAGTATTAACAGGCTAGCTTAACTAGAATAGCACCTTCCCCAACTCTCTATGCATGGTACTCATTGCCATTAATCGATGATCAATGGGCTTCATCAGTGGTTGTTGATCAATGGTCATGACAATTTGCATATTAATAAAGAAACTGGCCTCACAGCCCATTGTTCATTAGAGCTGCTAGTTTCAGTCATTGTGCAAATGTACTGTTTATAAGGTTGGGGAAACCTGCAGCCAGCTGAGATTGAAGAAGTCACTTGGATGAGTGACGAAACGTTTCTCCCGCTGAAAACGTCACGTCCAGATGAACAGAATCAACCTTTTGGGATAGAATAGCACCTGCAAATTAGCCAAAATAAAAGCATCAGAAAACTAACAAACACGAGGAAATTCAGCAATAATAAATTAACTGCCTACAGACAAATGTGTTCAAGGCACAAGGGTGAGAAAGATTGTATTTTATATCTGCTTAGCACCTTTGCTGTGGCCTTCAAAAGGAAGCGATTACAAAAAACAAGGTCCACTAGGTGGCAGCATACACAAATCTGGAGATTAAAGTCCAGACTTTAAATTACAACATTTTTATGGAAGACATCACACGCCATGCATCAGATGGAGAGAGGATGCTGGACTACCTGGAGAGAACCCATGCAGACATGGAGAACATGCAGACTCCACACAGAAAGACCTCAGACTGGGTTCAAAGCCAAGGTGTTCTTACTGTGAGGCAACAGTGCTGCACTTTATCATCAATACAGTTCAAATTTGAGCAAAAGTAAAATGGTTAAATGGTGTACAAACTACTAAACAGATTTGGAACCATCACGTCAGAGAACTTACCAAAACTTTTGAGCCTTTTTTTTTTTTTTACATATTTAAGCTGTTGGGGCGTCTCACTACACAACCATATGTTAACTCCGAATGCAATTTTCTTTTCTGTGCTCTTACTTCAGTTTAATTTTCAGTGTGTTTCATTATGTAGTTGGATAAACACACCCATTACAGAGTAAGCGACATTTTCAATTCACTTTTCTCTGCAGGGACATAAAAGGCGCTTTTGTTAAACAATAACACAAATGTGATAAAATGTCAGATTTGGCGATGCCAGGGTGCAGCAATGTTGCCCGTTTATGTTGGCATTGACACATGATGCAGCTCAGTGATTTCCATTTAAATTTCCCTTTGGTCCTCTCACCACGTCTCCTTTAACTGCTACTGTCCCTGGTGGCTCTTGGTGACAGCACTTAATGCATTTGGGAGGTCAGTGCTGTTTTAATAACCTCTCCACACTCTCACAGAGTCCGCTCAGGGGCCAGGGGCTGATGTAGTGTTAACCACACTGGGCAGCAGGGTGCTGGTGTTGAAATGGCAGTGCCCTCCAATCAGAACTGTACTTCCTTAAAGTCATATGACAGAATTTGACTTTGAATTGGTTTTGTACTTTAGTTTGTATTTCATCAAAATAAACTGCATCCATATTTTTTTCCAGAATGACATTTTGTCCTTGTGAAAAAAAAAAGGAACAAATGAAAAATAATGTTTTTTATTTATGCAAAATAAAGGCCAACATTTAAGATCAAACAGCAGTTTGTATAAAATTTCTGAGGATCATGTGTTGCTTTTGCCTTATGCGCAATTTATCCATGTATGTTTACATGTTTTTATAGCAAGTTTTCCCCATTCTCTGAGCAAAATATACAGGAATGAAAAGTAGTGTAAGACTTTTTCACAGTACTGTTAACAGTAATGAGATGCCATTTACGTACCGCACTATTTTTGAACTTCCAGCAGCAGCTGAAGTTGTGTGACCTTAAGATGATTCATCAAGGAAAAGTTGCTGTGAGTGGACATGGCCAAAAGCTAAACCAGAAGTGGAGTTCACATTAGCCAATTAAATCACTGCGTATGTTCGTATTCAAGTCATTAAAATCCAAAACAACATTTCTTTTATTGACCCTTTAAATGTTGCAAGCTCGTTCTGCCATAGTGTTGTTTTTGTTCAATTAAAAGTCAAATTTAAATGTGTTGCTTTCGGTTTGCAGTGCTGTTTCAAACAGTGTTAAAGACGAGTTCTTAATTTTGCATCCGAGTTCTTGTACTTGCTCTTACGATTAATGCATCCTTTCGGTTGTCTGACAGAGAAGCAAATTGGGAATGTGTGAACACAAAAAAGTTTGTCAGTGTGGAGTTATTATGTCCCATTAAATCAATTTGAAAGTACTGCCTATTGAGGCTGCTGTGTGCTTCTGATTTCCTTGTCTTGCTTAGCTTTTAATTCTTTGAGATACAGCGGGGAAGCGGCTCGGCTTTGTTCTGCTTCATGCAGGTGCACTTGCTTTTAATTTGCCTTAAATATTAGAGCAGGTTCAAGGCAGATTTACAATATCTGTTAAAATATAAAACACACGCTTTCACATGACTTGATGTGGATGTGCTGTGATGTTTGTGAACACACAAAGAGCTTCATGTTTCAGTAGTAACCTTTTTTCAATGTAACAGTAAAATGTAAACTTCTCCTGATTGAAATTCCTCTTTTACATCCATATATTTTCTGCAGAATGTAAACTGAGAAATCCTGATACTTGGGTAGGCTCCAGTGCTGTTTTTCAAACCTTGCCATGCAGCAGACTCAGTGTAGAGCTGTCCACTATGATTAAAATGGATGTAACACTGTTGTGCTTCAATTCAGGGGTGGTTGAGGTAGCAGAACAGTTTGTTTACCAATCAGGAGGTTAGGGTTCAATCCTCTACTCCTCCTGTCCATGTGTCAAAGTATCATTGAGTAAGATACTCCACCCCCTGATGCATCCATCACAGTGTGAGTGTGAGAACTGTATAAAAAACACTATATGAGAGTGCGTTATCTGGCGAATGAGTGCTGACTGCTCAAATTGAGTAGAAAGGTGCAATCGAAGCACCAAACACTGCAGTTTAAAATTTGATGCCATGATAATTATTAGAGCAGCTTCATTTATATAATTGTTACCAGAGTCATTATTGGAAGCCTTTTATTCCCAGATTTTAGATTATTAAGAATTAAAGAGACAAAGCTCAAGAAACCTCGAACCTTGACCAATTCAGGGGGTGTGGGGCCTTTTTTAGCCGTCATAGTGTGAGAGGTGGGGCACACCCAGGATAGGTTGTTCGTCTGTCGAAGGACAAATGCAGAGTTTGACACAGCACGGACCCACACAGCGTGCGATTATATTGCAACAGTTTTATTTACACAGTGTGTTAAATGCTAGATGCTTTCCTCCAGGCAGCTCAGCCACAGAGTTTCCTGGTTGGCACCTTAATGACTTTGGACAGCTTTCCAGCTGTCCCTGCACACACACTGGTCGTCTGGTTCACTATAAAAGAGGAGCATTCATTAATGAAATCCCTTCCACCTGGCCCTCAGCTTCCTTGGCACTGCCCCTCAAGCCCACTGCACCACCCCTCCACTTCAGCAGAGTCAGAGACCACACCTCTGCAACACAGCGCAACAGACAACCATTAATGCAGCCAACTTACAGTCACACATTAACTACACAAGCATGTCTTTGAACTCTGCAAGCAAGCTGGAGTACACAGGGAGAACATTAATACTCCACACAAACCTGGCCAGTGGATTCAAACACAGGATCATGCTGCGAGGTGGTGGTAACTACTATTCTATGGTTAGACTGATCATGATTTAAGTTAGCTACAGAAATAAAGTGTCAGTAATTGAAAGGTTGAGGACCTGAATGTAGACTCAGGCTTGCTCGTCTAGAACAGAAAGGCACCCATATTTGTACAGGAATAGGTTTATACCTGAAGAAATGTCCAAAACACAAAGTTCCTCGGGTAAATGTAATAAACAAAGGTCCAACAAAAGAAAGACAACGTGACTCTTGAAGCACACAAGGATTTAAAAAACAAATAAAAACAAACCAAAAGACTCCAATGTGACAAGGAACAACGTAAACACCGAATTATAAATACCCTCATAAACACCGAGGGCCAATAAGAGGAATAGGACACAGGAGGACAACAAAACACAGGTGAGCAGAATCCAGGAAAATAACAGACAGGAAGTAAAACTAGTAACAAGAGACACAGGAGAAAATAAAGGAAAATAGAATAAAACAGGAAATGGTTAACTGAGTCACTGAATATGGGGAGCTTGGGATGAGCATGGACCCCGAGAACTAATAACTAAATGGAATAAAACTGCAACTAAAACCTAATAGAAACTGAGAGGACAGAATATCAGTGACTAAAACAAATAAGTAAAACACCTGGAACTAAGAAACCGTACAGTATATCAATAAACAGACCCTACACAGCAGACAAAGAAGCACTAAGATTTGGAAACCTGAATACCTAAGAGTAGGAAATGTAAACTTCAACACTCCAAAGCCCACAGAGAGGCACAACAAAACCCACGGACCACAACACAAAGTATGTAACTTTTCAAATGTTTTTGAAATGAGTTTCATATTAATGGCCAGATTTAAGCTAGGCTTTTGTAATTTGTTACAACATAGAACAGAAGAACATGAACAACCAACCAGCTAAAACACAAACTTCATATTTTGTGATATGCAACTGCCATGAATAAAACATCCTGACTAACTAAATTAAAGAAAGTTTGAGCTGATTTCAAGTTCCACAGAAAAAGAGCATGAAAACTGCAGGTTTTACCTCACATTGTACTTTTGGAAACAAACCATAAGTAAGCCTGCAGTCTGAGAGCTGAAGTGCTTGTAGGCACAATACGATACTGTGAGGTCTTTAAGATGCAAATGGGCCTGATCATTTAGGACGTTAAGGAATATAAGAATATGAGATATGTGTGAAAATTTTCCCTTTAACTGCAGCAGGATTTCTTATTTTCAACATCTGACTTTAAAAAATCTAATAATTTACACCCAACCTTTGCATTTTGTGTTAATGGCGCTTCAGTTAGCACAGCCCATTATGTGAGGTGATAAAAAGTTATGCCCATATGTGAAGTTCCAGCTGTTGCTGGGTCACAGGTAAATGCAGAGAGCTGTTTACTTAAACTGAACCCACATCTGTTCCATCCTCCTTAAACACTTCTCTTCCATTGCAACGCCCACCCTGTTGTCCACAACAGGAAGTTGGGTTGTCTGCATGGTTTAAACAATCTCTCATTTTACTTTTTTTTTTTTTTACCTATTGAGCATCTTCTGATCTTCTTCCTTCAAACTGCAGCATTCCTCAGATTCACGGACAGGAACATGTTGTACATTTAATCAGCTCAATTATTATTCGCTCACACGCTGCACTCTGCTTGTTCTGTGTTATTTGTCCCTCTCTGACTTTCGGCCCTTCCTTTGCTGCATCTTTTCTCCTCTTCCCCTCCCCCTCAGGACCTCGTGGCTGTGCTCTGTTCATGTTTGTCAGTTCTATTGCGAAGAACGAGCTGTAGAGGATCTAAAGTCAGAGGTGGGGTGGGACCACTGCAGCGTTTGACCCGCTTTGCCCTCCCTGTCACCGGGTAGCCTTGGCGGAGCCCTCTGGGAGGTTCTGGATGTCTGACTGGGTCTTCGTGGCATAAGCTTGGCTAGACAGTAATTGCCTGGCTCTGAGCTCCAAGATGGAGCTCTCTCCTGACAGCTGGTGGGTGGATGCTGCACACCAATTAGAAAAACAGAGTGAAGGTGAGAGACAGAGAAAGAAGCGGGTTGGGGAGTGGGGTACACTAGGTTTCTGTGATTATATGAGAAAATGAGAGCTGTTGAAACACTGAGGAGAAAAGAGATCACAGTTTGTACTTTTACCCTTCAGAATCCTTGTTGCCATGATTGCCATGAGTAAGGAAGCGTCAACAAAATGCATGCACACACACACACACACATACAGTACACGTTCCTCATTCTCTCCGGGGCTGTAACTGCAGCATTATTTCTTACTAAGGACCTCGTCTTCAAAGCACACAAGCAGCTGAATTTTCTGCTGCTCACACAGTGAAAGTTAAAATGCTTATTCTAGACAAGCAAGAATGCACAAATGCACAGCTTGTGCACAATAAAAAGAAACAGCTTGGACAAAGAAAGCACACATTCCCATAAGTTACACTAATTTGATTTAGATTGTGAAAATCAGTCATGAAAATCTGTGTGAATCTTTCTGCAAGAAATACTGCATTTTAAATCATTCATAAGCAAATCAACTGTGTTAATGTTTATCAGTTATAATCATAAGGTTTTCAGGATTTATGTGTCGGGACATGGCCAGGAGCTATATAATTTTCAGAAGTATTCTTAAATGTTAAATGGACTGGTACTCTAGTGCCCACTGCAAGCTACATAAACACAGCACTTTATTATATGCATTTCAGCATTTCCTAACTGAAATAAAAAAATTTAAAAAAAACCCGATGGATCACCATTAAAAAATATAAATTAAAGCATAATGCAGTGATTTACAGATCTCTTGAACTCAGATTATATTAACAATAGAACAAAGAAAACACATAAAATTTGTAAACTCAGGAAGTTGACCATTTTAAGAAAATTATTAGCTCACTTTGAATTTGATGGCAGCAACACATCTCAAAAATGGCTCAGACAGGACCATGAAGGGATGCTATGTCGCTGTGTAGCATCCCTCTTTCTTTTAACAACGGTGTGTAAACTTCTGTGAGCTGAGGAGACCAGCTGCTGGACTGTGAGGAGAGGAACGTTGTCTAATTCTTATCTGATTTAGGATTTTAATTGCTTAATGATCCTGTACCATCTTCATCATGTATTTCATTTCTGCCAAAGGTTTTTAATTAGTGAAAGGTCTGGACTGTAGACAGGACAGTTCAACACCTGGATTCTTCTACTGCAAAAACATGCTGTTGTAATAGTAAGCTGCCTGGCATTATCCTGCTGAAATATGCAAGACTCACCCAAAAAAACATTGTTTAGAGCACATGTTACTCTAAAATCTGTGTATACAGTGGTCCATCATTTATCACAGGAGTTATGTTCTTAAAAATAACCCACGATAGGTGAAATCTGCGAAGTAGCCAACTTTATTTTTTTGCAATTATTATAGATGTTTTAAGGTTGTAAAACCCCTCACTAAACACTTTATACAGTTTTCTCAGACAGGCATGAACATTTTAACAGTTTTCTCTCTTGTTCAAACACTCTCAAAGTTCAAACCTTCGTAGAACAATAAATCCAGTATTATAGAATGAAACCAAAGATCAAACCCTGTTTGCAGGTCCAGAACACGGGAATAGAGCAGCTGTGAGAGAATTCAACATTAATGACTCAATGGTACAGAAGTGGAGGAAGAAAGAAGAATGAGCTAAGCAAAGTTTGACTTATCTGAATGTTTTATTTCGCTTAATGCGCCTTATAATCCAGTGTGCCTTATGGTCCGAAAAATATGGTAACTTCCACTTTCCTTTAACATGTCCAGAAGTCCAACTTTTTTCATGATGGTTAGCATCTTCCTCTGCCTTTCGGGTGCTTCTGCAGGTGCCTGTGACAGTGCAAAATGTTTTGTGGACAAAACTTACAAACATACAGTACAGCACTTCAAGTCATGCTGCTAGAGATCGAAGATTTATGTAAATGTGACAAGCTGAACACATTCTGTACTGTACAGGAGACACGGCACGCAGGAGATTGATTGAATGGTCTACAGCCAATCAGGATGAATTGAATTACTGATGCCTTTCCAGATGTTCAAGCCACCAATTCTGTAGTCACTAATGCACCTCCATACCATCCAAGTTTCAGGCTTTTGAACTGAGGACTGATAACAAGGCAGACAGAACATCTATATTCTCCAAAAACCTTTTTAGTAAACATGATTTGTTTTGTTTCTCACTGAAAAAAGAGGCATAGATACCGATGCTGTGGCTGCTCTCCTTCTCCGACAGCCTATCACCTGGTATTTCTACCCCACCCTTGAGACTCTGACACAGCAAATCCCCTTGCAACTTCACCTATGGACATACCTTTATTATTTAACTGGACTACTTGCGCAACCCTCAGCTGACTGCTTGTACCTTCTTATGGACACTGCCAACATTCAAATTTGAAGAAATGAGTCACACTGGATTATTTGAGAGCAGTCGTCTTTGGGCACGTTTCCTTGAGGTAAAGTACTTCAGTGTTTCACCATGAAGGGAACACTATAAAAATATAAGCACAAGAAATTATAATTAATGGACGGACCAGCCTTGAAAATTAAATATATATATATATATATTTATAAGTATTGACAGACTCCAGACACTCCTTTCCAGCTTTTTGTCTTTCACACAGAGACATTCCAGCAGAGAGACATAATCTCTTCCGCATGTCCTGGATTTACTCCCTCCCAGCTGGACCTGACTAAACCACCTCGACTGCTTTGTTTTAAAGTTGAGGAGCAGCAGCAGGTCGACACTGAGCCACTCCTGAATGACCAAGCTTCTCGGTCTAGGGCACATGGTGGGGATGGGAATGTTGCTGGAGCAGCAAATCGACAGCTTCACTTTCACAGTAAACTCTGTCTTCACCACAACAGATCAGTACAGCATCCACTGTTGACACTGTGCTAATCAGTCTGTCAATCTCAAGTTCCTTCTGTCCCTCTAAGGGTCCTATTCAGTGAACAAAATACCTAAACTCCTCCACTGGCATGAGCATCTCATTCCCAATCCGGATTAACTACTGTGTGCTTTCTTTAAAAAAATTCAGTCTGTATGCTGTAATAATTTTAAAGTCTTCCAGCGCTTGCACTTTTGAGCCTTAAGGCTGTTTTTGAAGCTGAGTTCAGAGATGGCAGTTGTTGAAAAATCTTGATACAAACTGAACCACGGGTGTCTACCTCTACACCTCTATAAGTCTGAAACATTAAATTTACTTCTATTTATAACTCTCTGAGGAGCTGAGCTGAATAACATCTCGGTTTTAAACCAGAGAAAAGGAACGTGAGTGGCCAGTTTCATGCCCTGCTATGAGTAACTATCCTCTGAAAACTGATTCGATGGAATTCAATCCAGCACGTAGGTATGTCAAGAGTGATATGCAATAAGGAATGTATATCAAAGTCTAAGAAGAAATCCCATCAAACACAGTTATATTTGATCATTTTTATATGGGAGAATCAGGATAAATGAATGCGTGTACGGTCAGATGGTACACAATCTGAGTTTATTCCCCAGATAACATGATAATTTGTCATGACCACAGTATGTGGTACTGGTGGATTCTTCTTCAAGGTAAACAGTGTTGTATGACTGAAACTTTGATATGAGTCTGGATGGTTAACTAAATTTAAAAAAAAGATAATGTTTTTAAAGACACATTCTTCAGAGTGATGGGTTAGTGACTATTTGTTGAATGAAAACTATTGTGCGATTGTATCAATAAAGTATGATATGAGGAGTTGCTTAGTTGTTAAAATAGCAAAAGAGTTTCACGGAAGAGTTCATCAATGTCCATTTTATAAACTCACATGACTGATTTCTTTTTTGTAGAAACTGTTTCCTGGTTATTCCTGCCAAAGTCAGTTTCCTTCAGTTCATTTATGAGATATATCATCTTATAAAATCTAATTAAGATTATTCATCTCTGGCTCTCCTCCACAGTGTGTCTTTGGTCCTCTATCTCTCTTCTCACCCCAAGCTGTCACAGCAGATGCTCCTCCCTGAGCCTGGTTCTGATGGAGATTTCTTTCTATCAAAACTGAGTTTTTCCTTCCTACTGTCGCTAAGAGCTTGCTCATAGGGGGTCATCTGATTAACGGGGTTTCTCTCTATTATTGTAGGGTCTTTACTTTATATTATGAAGTGCCTTAAAGGTGACTGCTTGAAGGCCTTTAAGGATTTGGGGCTATTTAAATTGAACTAATTAAATTGAACTAATCTCCACTAACACTTATTTTAAAACTTCACATTCATGGAAAAGAAGGTCTGAGCAAAAGATTAACACTTCTCAGGCCGAGATTATATTCAGTTACAAAATATTATCAGTGAAATATAATACATTATAATATACATGGAAAGCTGGAGAACTGACGGACGAGTAATTATACATCCTTGAACACTGAAAAAAAGGCCATGTTGGATTTACTTGATTCAATAGTGGTCATTTGTTGCACACAAATGTTTTGCTTTGGCAGAAAATTAAACAACTGAGTTAAATCAACACAACTTTTTCATATTCAGTAAACCTGTGCATTTTGTGTTCCTAAAACGCGATTGAAACATGTTCAGATGAAGTAAGTTGAGCTCTTGGAATATTTTAATCCTTCACAATTTCGTCATTTTATTTCAACACTATTCAATAACTTTTACCCCAATACTACTTGGTCACTTAAATACTACATGTTGTCTTCATATTACATAGTGTTCAACAAAGTCTAGATCCTGGTTACCATAAAAATTAAATGGATTTACAATGACTACCATTCTCCGGGTTGCAGGAGGGCTGGGAAATAACCCTGAAATGATAGGTTACGAGGCAGGGTACACCCTGGACACCTCACCAGTCTATCACATAGAAAAAAAAACCATTTACACTCACAGGTAATTTAGAATCACCAGTTAACCCTAATTCTAATAACTGGATGACTTTTAACTGTGGGAGGAAACCAGAATACCCAGAGAGAAACCTGCAAACTAGCCAGAATGTGGATTTGAACCTAGGACCTTCTTACTGTGAAGCAACAGCACTAACCACCATGCCAACAATCTAGGAAACACAGGAAAGATATGATTTCCTGTATTTAATGCAGAAGTTTTTTGTTTTTGTCCTTGACAGGTTAATCCACAATAAATAGGAATAGCATGCACGTGGTGCGTGTGTAGTTCTCTGCCTCTTATAACTCCAGTGATTTTCCTGCAGTTTGAAATCTTGTGCGATCTGGTGAATTTCATGAGTTCAGCAACTAAGCACTCTTACTAGATTGTATCAGGTCGTCTCAACAAGAACAAATTACGTTTTTGAATTCCATGCAAATCCTACATGATTTAATTACGTTCATAGAAACATGAAATTATTGTGTTCAAATTACAAGTTAGACTTTTTTAATGTAACAACCACCCAACTTACTGTTTTTTGGTATACTAAAAAACAGTAGAGGTGGCTGCTCGACTTGACTGAGATGGATGCCTTCCTGAAACTACGATCTAAAGAGCGCGAGTCTGAAACCCGTGCAGTGTCACGGGATTTAACATTGCTATATTATTGACTTACTTCACTTGAACATGATATGAACAATTTAATCTAGCCTCTCTGCATATCATGTAGTTTCTACACTATGTAGTTACACTTAACTTTAAAGCACGAGGCAATTGTGTTAAATACACGCAAGATGCTTATGTAAATACAAGAGCTGGCCAAACCCTTTTTTTCAGTGAAGTCTGCTTGGACGAGTCTGCAGACTGCCGCACTCACTGTCTGATGATCAGCTTTGCGTCACAGGGTCCCAAGCGGACCCGAGCGTACTTGTGGATGTAAAAGTATAAATTAACGTTTGCAACTGTGTGTTGTATATGAATCATCTGGATTAAAAAATTAAAACATACTAACTGAACGTGACAATTTTATGTTTCTTTTAAGAAGTACAATCTTGATAGGCATATTTCACTTCTGACATAAAATCACACACGCACACTCGTTTTCATATCTTAGTGAGGACATCTCATTGACATAATGCTTTACCTAGCTGCTTACCCTAGCCTTAGCCATCAAAAAGGAATGCCTAATCCTAACCCTTAGACTAAACTTAACCATAACCCAATTGTAACCCTGACACTAAAACCACATTTTGAGTATCAAAAATCCCTTCAAACTCTTAGGGACGGGCATTTTGTCCTTATAGGTGACTGCTAGTCACCACAAGTATAGTAACATGACAATTTTTCTGTCCACTAAGATGTCTAAACATGTACACACACACACACACAAACACACACACACACACACACACAGGTAAGGTTCTTTAGAACAGAGTGTGTCACTGAGGACCTGGTCACACTTTAAAGTGGAACAACACTTTTCCTGGTACATAAACTCTCCCGTTCTTCCCTGCAGACTCACAGTTTTCTGTCACAGAGGACCTGAACTGTATTCCAAAGCAGAGAAACACTTTACTTTTGTGTGCACTAGATTCACAGTTCAGATCACACACTATCATGCAGCAGCTATAACTGATCACGCAGTCCCTCTGCTCACTTTTTTGTCCTCTCTAGTGTGTACAAAGTGCAGGAGCAGAAGCTCCTCCCAAATCAATAAGCTATTAATCCTATCGCTTAGGAGAGCGTCTGCCCACAACTTGTGGCCATATAAGCTGTGGACAGCTCGTATGGGAAACATCTGCATAAACCGACCTACTGCAGATCTCTCCTTCTTTCATTACTCATGAACAACATTCTGAGATACTTAAGTTTCTTCTCTTGAGACAGCAACTCTTTCACCACCCAGATTTGGCACTCCACTCTTTTTTTGCTGAGAACCATGGCCTCCGACAGGTGCAGGTGTTATCACTGCCACCACATATCTGTCTGCACAGTCAAAGGAGCTTGCAAAGCTTTTCTTTGGTCATTGCTAAGTGATGCCAGCAGACAGCATTACTTAAGTGCATGATTCTGAAACCACTGAACATAACAACCCACATCTGCTGACAAATACAGTATGCATGGATCGATGGATCGTGTCTTCTCAGTGGTGAACTGTTTCTCTGCAAGGTTTGTTTTTCCACCGTAGAGAGGTTTGTAAGTGTACAACTAAATGTGGTCTATATTTAATTGATTAGAAAACTAGAAAATATAGTCCATGTCCAAATTTATGTTCAGATTTGTTTGGAAGTGTTGGAATCATCGGTGATTGACAAGATCCATAATTAAACTTTCACACAAGCAGGAGAGCAGGTGTCACAATCTTAAGATTTTTGGAGTACAAAAACCTGGCAGAGTAATAACTGACATGTACTTTTGGCTGGGACACCATATTATAAATAAACAAGGGAAGCATTTATTTCAAATATGTCTTCCTTGGTGATTTTAAAGTAAGTGTTCATTTTAAAATTATTTATTTTGGGGAGATTTCAGATTGAGTCACAATAAACTCATTGAAGCCTATTAGTGACTGAAGGCAGGACTTTAACCTTAACTTAAAAATGTGACTTTGAATTATTTCTTATCGTTCCTATGTCTAACCCTTTGTACTCTTCAACACTTTAACCTCTACAAATGTGCAAAGGTTACTGACAAAGTAAATGTTAGACAAATGCTCAACATGAATGAACAAATAAATAACAAATAAACAGTTATTTTTTTAATGTGATAAAAAAAAAAGCTGGATGAATTTGTGACAGCAGCAATATGTCTTAGGGTTATTTTATCAGCAAGTTTAAAAAACGACCCCAAAAAACATGCATGGAGCATTCAAGGTGATAATGACGGCATAAAAGGAGTTTTCATATCCAGCCCGATAAAAAGGTCAGAGGGAAAAGTATTCAAACATGGCTGTCTTTTTTCAGACCTGTACCTAGTTTGAGTTAAATCAAAACCAGCTGCCTGATTATCTTGCTTTTTACCTGGGTGAAATTTTGCATTTAATTACTTTTTAATCTTTTCTGACACATGTCATAAATGTATCATTGGAAATGCTCTGATGTATGTGTGAAACCATACAGACACAGAAACCATTTAGCACATCTTTATGTCCTCACATATGGGTTCCAGTAACAGCCTTCACCTCAATTTTTGGCTTAACCCCAGTAGTCAGCTCCACAATGGGATAGGTAACACATGAGGTAACAGAGCTGTTGAATGTGTTGAATGTGTCGTGATATTTAACAGTTAAGACATTGCTCTATAAGAATTATTCATATTTTCTGGAATAACCTTGACTTGAGCATTTTTCCCTTACATAAAGATATATTACATCTCAAGGTACTGCAATGCCACAATGCTTGCACTATTGTGAAATCAAAATGCTTTTTTGACCCCTGCCACATGCTGAATTTTGTCATTTTATGTTTGTCCATGTTTTTAAATCCAGGTCTACTGTACTTCAGTCTGGACTTACACAATAATCACTACACTGTGAATCTGAACAAATACAAAGTCATGCACATATTTTTTTTTCATGCATGACATTTCACGGATGTAATCAAACTGATGTGCACGCTCATGAATTTGCTGCATTTCCATATGTTAGTATCTCATTAAATCCTCGCTAACAAATTCTTAACACGTCAGGATTTATTTTTTACTACTCGTGCCTGCGTCAAGTACCAGTAGTCACGAGTCATGATGACTCGATGACTTTGAACTTAGAAGCAGAAGAAGAGGAGAGTGCAGAGGTGGTTGACAACAGCAGTCACATACTGTTAACCCTTGTGTGCCCGCCTGTTCTCGGGGCGTGGGTCGTGGTGACCCCCCGAGGGGCGTGTGTGTTGTTATTAGGATGGTATTGATGATGATGATGATGATGATGGTGGTGATGGTGGTGATGGGGGGG
>NW_024582584.1:480835-482646 GCF_018398535.1 Haplochromis burtoni
CGGCCGACAGCCCCAAAACATCACTGCTCTCGAGAAGATCTGCATGGAGGAATGGGCCAAAATACCAGCTACTGTGTGTGCAAACCTGGTAAAGACCTATAGTAAACGTTTGACCTCTGTTATTGCCAACAAAGGTTATGTTACAAAGTATTGAGTTGTATTTTTGTTATTGACCAAATACTTATTTTCCACCCTGATTTACGAATAAATTCTTTACAAATCCTACCATGTGGATTCATGGATTTTTTTTTTCACATTCTGTCTCTCACAGTTGAAGTGTACCTCTGGTGCAAATTACTGACCTCTGTCATCATTTTAGGTGGGGGAACTTGCACAATCAGTGGCTGACTAAATACTTTTTTGCCCCACTGTACATGGCGGGCAACCTCACGCACCACTCGTCCCACACGGCTCTGATGGGGGCCAGTTTGTCGTAGCTATCGCTGCCGCCGCCACCCTCGCCCCGCCTGGCTCGTCTGGTCTCTCTGTCGTCGAAGCGCAGCGCGCTCGAGTAGGCTCAAAAGGTCTTGAGCGGCACCGTGGCTCTGAACACGGACCTGTCGCTCTCGGCGTCCCACAGGCTCTCGCAGGCCTCTCCCCGGGACCTGTACACGCCGGCGAGCACGAGCAGCCCCACATAGGCTCGGAACTCGACACAGCCCATGGGCTTCCATCCGTCAATGGTGGGCCTGCGCCTGTCCGCTTCCAGGTTGGTAATGGCGATCACCGAGTCCTCTATCTCCGGCGGGAAGTAGGCCATGAACGAGGAGGCCTCGTCTCGCGCCGCCGCCACGGCCTCTTCGGTGGGGCCTCGTCCTCCCGGGTCGAGGTCGTCGTTGTTGTCGTCATCTTCTTCCTCCTGTTTGTCGTCTTCGTCGTCGTCTTCTTCTTCCTCCTCTTTGTCGTCTTCGTCGTCGTCTTCTTCTTCCTCCTCTTTGTCGTCATCGTCTTCCTACTCCTCGTCGTCGTCGTCTTCCTACTCTTCGTCTTTGTCTTCATGGTCTTCGTCTTCTTCTTCTTCATCGTCATCACCGTCATAATCGTCGGCTACATCTGCGTCGCGAGTTTCACCGACATCGCAATGCCCGCGATCGCGCCCAAGATCATCATCGCCACCTGAAGCACGGCTGGCATCCTCCCGCCAAAGCTCTGAAACCCCCCGCCCGCAGTCGACGTCTTCTTTGTCTTCTTTGTCTGCTGCTTCTTCTTCTTCTTCTTCTTTTTCTGTGTCTTCGTCTCCTTCTCTGCCTTTCGGCTCGCCTTGCGAGCCATCAGCCTGGCATAATTGCAACCGAATTTCTTGGCCGTGATCGCGTAGTCCGCATGCACCGCCCGGTAAACCATGGTCCGCTACCTCGTCGTCTTCGCCCTCCTGCTCCTCCGAGCAGTGCTCCTCCTCTGCGAGCGTTCGGGCTGTCGAGTCGTTATCCTCCTCAGCCTCTTCTTCTTCCTCCTCCTCCTCCTCCTTCTCCTCCGAGTTCTCCGAGTTCTTCGTCTTCTTCATCTTCTTCTGTCTCGTTGCCACCTTGTTGCCGTTGTTGTTGTTGTTGTTGTACAGCAAGCGCCCGGACACCACCTCTGTAACCTGTAACCCCGACACGCTTAGTATCCGCCATCAGCGACGCGCTGTGCTTTCGCCGGGGTGTTTCTCGACCACCTTTTACACGACTTTATCGTCCACGCTTGCACGTGTGTTCTCTGTCAAACTCGCGTCTCTCTCTCTCTCTCTCTCCCGGGAGAGATAGAGATGTAGAGAGAGAGAGATGAGAGAGAGAGAGAGAGAGAGAGAGAGAGAGAGAGAGAGAGGGAGG
>NW_024582584.1:482825-512295 GCF_018398535.1 Haplochromis burtoni
GTTAATTGCAGGGCTTCTATAAACCTCAGTGAGAAGCTCAAAGTAAACAGTTATTTGTACATTGTAAACTGTAAAAGTAGGTTTAACTAAAACCGAGGAGGTGATGCGTAACAGTTAATTTCCTGCTATCAACAAGTTGTAGATGCACGTGAGCTTTATCTGAAACCCATACTGGCCTTAACAATATGCCATAAAAGCTGTTTTCAGTATACAGACAACATCATTTGTCTACTGTGTCTCTTCCCCCAGGGATCAATGGTATTCCATCGTTATATCAAATTATGGATCAGCAGGAACACTGGGGCCAACTCTTCAACGTGGCTTTAAATTACATGAGCTCCGGGTTTGCTTTCTTCTACACTTGTTCTTCCCTCCCCTCGTCTTTTTTTCCCTCTGGCTTTACTAACCAATCACTCTCCCAAATTGCATTCTATGGTCCTATTATGAACGATGACAAGCCACCAAGAAGACCTGGCCCCAAGAACAGCTTCAATCATTGCTAATGCACAGAAGAATGCAGTACAACTCCTGACTTTTCATATAGGCTCTGAGCTGAAATTAGGTTAGCCACCAATTAAAGTCCCAGTTCAGCACAGCATGCTGGCATGCAGCCAGGAAATATACTTGTAGGTCACTGTGACTGTGGCCATGCGGGTTTACGCTCTGGAGCTCTGTCAATTCATTTGTCTGCCACACTATCCCTATCAGGCTGTAGTTTTCTTCTTTAATTTGACTTTTCGTCTAACCACAGCACAGTTTTCTTTGCTGTATAACATATGTCATGTAAGCCTTTTACCTTATAAGAGATATGCACATCCACTGAGGGGCTGCATGGACGATAAGAGCAGGAGTGTTAGAGCTGCGGCTGAGCAGAACACTTCTGCTCCGTCTACCCCCTGATGGAGATAGGAATGCTGTTCCATGTCGCTCAGATCCTCCCCATATCCAAGAGACATACCACATACTGGTAAGGTGACAATGGGGAATGCGCCAGGCTATGGTGGACTTGGACTGCACGCAGACCCTGGTCCACCAAACCCTGGTTCGCCCTGTGGTTCTGCTGGAGGCTGAGTGGGAGGAGGTTAGGTGTGCGTGGAGACATCCAGCTCCACTTCTGGTAGTACAGCTAAAACTGTAAGGGCTTTTAATAAAGCATGTTTACAAAAAATGTGACTCAGACCCAGCCCCACTCTGTATAAATGTGGAGTCAGTAGAGCGTTGGGGGTCCTTTAAATTCTTTTGGCCTCCTATCAGAGAACCTCTCTTGGTTAGCCAACACTACTGCCACAGTGAAAAGGGCTCCACTCCACTTTCTGATGAGTGAAGACATCTTCAGGTACTGCTCTCACCCCGGTCACAATTTGTTTGAACTGTTACCCTCTGGAGGACAACAATGGCTAAATTACCTCCTCAACATGTCTTGAAGTTCTCCAGAGGCTGGTAATGAAGTAATTATTTGATTCAGGTGTGGTGACCCAGGGTGAGATCTAAAACCTGCAGGACACCGGCTCTCGAGGACTAACGTTCCCTACCCCTGCAATATTCAGTTTAGTTTATATATTTCACTGGTGTTCTGTACCTTCTGTTCATATATGTACTGGTTGTGGTGTCTGTTTGTAGTTATGGAATTTATTTGCTCTGTCTGTGTGATTCTTCATCTCAATGTTTCCCTTTTTCAGTTATTTTTAATCACTTCCTGTTTTATTTTCTCCTGTGCCTTGAGGTTTAGCGATTTTGTATTTTTGTCATCTCTGTTTCCCAATGTGACTCTTATTTTAAATGAAAGATTAGGTTTTTGTCCAAGCTAGCTGTGGAGTGCACTGTGATTAAAAATGTTAGATGACAGGAAAAAAATAACCTTTCCCTTTTTGTGTGGCTTTCATTTCTTACTAAATCCTTAGACTAAGAATTCAATTCAATTCAATTTGTTGTAATTTTATTTTATTGCAAAAAAAGTTGTCTTGATGTGCTTTATATTATAAGGTAACGGTGCTAAAATAATACAGAAAAAAAACAACAATCAAATGACCGCCTATGACCAAGAAGTTGACAACAGTAACATTAAAAATAAATTATTAAAAATAAAATTGTGGATATACACTGAGAGAGATTCACTACATAAATGTTAGTTGAATAGTAAAAGTGAAAAGTGCATACCAAACAAATGATCAAGTATTAAAGAAAACAGTGCTAAACTACACCTTAATAACTGTTTTCTTAGTAGATTTCATAATTACCTAAATTACCTTTCATTTTAATTTTCAGCATCAGGAAAAAAAACTGCATCTGTATAGCTCCAAAACAAGCCCGTCTCCAATCAGCATGTGGAGAATTATTGATGCCAGAATGTAATATAATATTTTTGTGCCCAAGAAATGAGACACCCCACAAGGCTGCCAATATGCTGCAGATCCAGCACACATGGTGATTACTCGTGGATTACATGAGCTCTGATTTTTTAACTTTTCATGTCTGATGCCACCTAGAAATTCATCCATATCAGGAAATGTGGCCTGATCTAAATTCCATCCTTCCATCCAGTAGCAACAGCAGACAGAAAAAAGCTCATCTGTGCTGATTCTTAGGTTTACTGGTGTTTGTGAATTCTGTCGTTTCCTATAACATATATAAGCAGATGCTGCATCAGCCCCTGGACAGTATAAATCTAGTACAAACGATAGTGTTAATAAAAACCATCATCAGATGCATTCAAACTGAATCCCATGACTTAGCAGCTGTACTAACATGCTTGATACTTGGGCCTCTTTTCTGAAGCATTATCCAAATTAACTCTTATTTTCATCGTCAGCGCCACAGAAAAACTGCATGTACAGAAAATATAGTCTATATATAATATAATCTAAAATTAGTAACAATTTAATGAAATGTTATGTTCAGTGATGTCATCAGGACCTTCTTTCTGTTGACTGGAAATAGTTGCAAAGTATTTTGTTTTGTTTTTTAGTTTATATTTTGCAAAATAAAGTTTCATATGTCACTTCTTAATGGTGTTTTGATTAGCAACACAAGCCGAGTTTGGCTAAATAAAAAAATGTGAACACCACACTAAGTTAAGTTAACTCTCTTTCTCTGACAGAAGTACATCAGGTTTGTTACCTAAACACACAGTCCTAAGTTGTCCCTTAGGAAGCAAACCTACAATACTGCTGAATACCACTGATTAAGATGAGCTCATCAGTATGACGCGATATTAAAAATAATAACCTACAAAAAAAAGAAAGAAAATAAAGAAATGATGTTGCCTTTAATGATGCATCAGGACATTCTAAAGTTTTAATAAAAGAGCTGCTCTATTCCAGTCCCCAGTTTCTGTCAAATAGCAATAAATGCATATTAAAGTGTTTTTTAATCTGTGTTATAAATAAAAGTAATTGAACAACTGCACCGAAGAAATATTTCAAATGTAAAACAATTCCCACCTGACCTTCTCAGAAACCGTCGATTATTTAGAAAAAGCTTTCAGAATCAAAAAAACAGGGAGAAGAGTGGCACTAAATTAAGGCAAACACTTAAGATTTGATTTTGTGATTGCATTTAAACATCAAGTGCACTTTTTATTATATTGTGTGCATTTACAGGCAGTAACTTTAACAATCTGCTGTATTCATTGTCTTTTATTCTTCCCAATTTCCTATTTTTTCCTTCTTCCTTGTCTGTAAATACTATGTTTAAATTCATAAAATACTTGCTCATGTGAAAGATCACATTGGGAATCAGTGAGGTAGATAAAATAAAATAAAACAAAATAAAACATTGAAGTTTAAATCTTAAAAAAAAGACTGAAGGCATGTTTTGCTTTTTTACTTGGCAACAAGCTCATACTATTAGAAGAGTAAGCTGCATTCAAGTGCTAGTGGAAACTTGGACATCTGTTCTTTCTAATAAAACAGATCTTTTTGTTTTTTTCTTATAAAAAGGACAGTCATTCAGTGAGAGAATCTAATCAGCATTATCGTGCTAAATGTACATTAATGTCTCCTGCTAATCTTGCAACAGTACCTAGATGTGTAGTCCAACACGATGCATTGCTGTAAATGTTATGCCAGTACTCCAAACTAACCTGCAAGTCATCAGTTGCCCACAGAAAACCCTCATGGGCCCCAATAGGACAAAACTGCTGCATGACCTGTATGGGCAAACCCACTCCTGTGTGGGTTTGCTCCATACAGCTCCACAGTTCACGCACACAAACCTACCATGAGCCCGCACATGTATGTATGCTGGGTACCTGCAAACATGAACCATCTGAAACACTGGAAACACAGCCACAAAAATGTTTGCAACTAAACACTGTCTTTATCGCAGCTCACTCTGTGATTGGCTCCAGAATGCACAAAACTGTTTAAAACAGGTACGTCATTTCATATCAACAAGAGGAGATGTGTTTTCTTCTGTTACATAAATTTCATTTAATGCAAATTTGGTGCAGTCTTATCTGCTGATATACGCGGCAAAGTCCAAGGGAACTATTTTCAGGTTATAGATAAAAATCTGTTTCCTTGAGTAAGATAGCAGAGAGGAAAAAAGGAAAAGTTTCATGCATCAGTGTAGAAGAGTTTGGTGCCAAAAGATTATTAAATCATGTATATTCAAAAACACAGAGAGCTCCATCTCGCCCAATTACTTTGTTAGTAAGATGGATCCTGATTTAAAATTGATAGAAACTTCACGTTATCAGATCACTCCGCTAGCAAGGTGGCTTTTGTTTATCTCTTTTGGTTTGCTGTGGATTTTCAAATTAAATACATGGGTTTTTTTCTTCATCTGTCACAAACACCGCCTTGATGGATACTGATTAGGGACCAGCTTTCGTTCAAAGTCTGTCTCAACAAACAGCAGCTTTCCAATTAAAGTTAAAGCTTGGTATTTTCAGGCTCATTACTCTTACAAAGTTAGTGTCATAAGAGAAAGATGGAGCACTGAGAAAAGAGGGAGGAATCACTTTGAAATTGCAAATCATCTCTTCCTCCTTCCCGTTCCCCACTTTCACGCTTCTGTCCCATCTCTAAACTACTGTTGTTGTTTTCCACCAACATGATGTTCACAGCATTTTCAGAGACAATGTTGGAATTGAAAGCTGTTACAGAAGCAGCAGGTATATTTTATGTGTTAAAAATCAGTTGGAGTTGAGTCTCTCTTTATTTTTTCCATTTCTTTTAACAAAGTAATTCAATGATCATTAAATGTAGTCATTTATCAAGAATATTCTAATCTGTACCGGTCTAAAAATTCATTGGACTCAAATAATAGAGGGCTTTGGTTTACTGGGAAGTAAAATTCTTTGTTTTATATCTAGATGCCAAAAGATCTGAAAAACATCCCGCTCATTTCTCACTGATTGACTGAATGGTAGTTTTGAGTTGTCATCAGCTGTCAGCTTTGTGGGAAACAACTTGATTTAACTCAGAAAAGCTTATTTGTTTGGGATTAGTCTGAACTGATGCACAGTATTGGAGTGGTTACTCAAAAAAGAAGTGCATTGCACAAGACCTGAAGTCAACAGATGGATTCATTGATTTTTCTTTCTCTCCACCTATGTGAAGATATAAAACTAATTGTAACAATAACTTCATTAGTGAACCTATCCCAGTTACCACTGGAGGAGAGGCAGGGTACACCTTGGACAAGTTGCCAATCAGACGGTATATTGATAACTTACACAAAAATGTAATGCAATTGTCACGGCTCCGCAGCCGGAGCTCTGACATGAGGTCCCAAGCGCAGACAGGGAAGGAGACGAAACTGAGTCTTGAGCAAAAAAACGAGACATTTACTTGAACATGAGTACGAAAACAAGGTAAATCATACAGGTGGAGTAAACAAAAATTAGAACTGGGAAAAACTGTGACGACTATGACTAAAGGTGACATGAACACAATTCTGAGCAGGTGCATGCGAGGAACTATGAACATGCCCCTGAACAGAATCATGAAAAAAAAACCTTGAGCTTGGCATGACGTGGAGGGAGGTCAACAGATGACCTGACAAAGACTGAATGAAAACACACAGAACAGACTAAATACATACAGGAGGTGATCAGGGGAAGTGAAAACACATGGGGAAACAGCTGACTCAAATAATCATGATGCCAAAGGGAAAAGTAAAATTAAGCACAGTGAACATAGAAGTTTTTCAAAATAAAACAGGAAACATTGAGAGACATGAACTGGGACATGCAAGCGTGGCACAAGAGACAGAGGGAGTGAAAGAGGGAGCGAGAGAGGGAGAGAGACACAAGACACAAGGGGAACCTACATAGACGAGGAAGCATAGGGAAAAATATACACCAGACCAAACCAGAAAAATACTAGAAGTTAACGTTATCTCATAAGTAATACAAAATCCAAAATAACTCAAGTCTACCCTTAACTTAAGAATAGCACATGATTTTTACATAATATTAACATAAGAAATCAACAATATAAAATAAGACAAAGCGCTGGGTCATAGATCCACCCCTGACAGCGACTTTAGTTACACCCAGCTGGGCTTTTGCATCTGTTGTGAAACGTATACATTATTGTCACTCAAAATTCTTCATGCATCATCAGTCACCTCTGTCAACACTTTCTCGAGTTCCGTCTCAAATGTAAAGTAGAAAATCATTTGGCTCGTGGCAGCCTCTTTCCACATGTCAGTATATTGGCATGACAAGTCTAAATACTTCCATAAACTCTTTCCCTGAAACTCTAATCAACATTCATGTTTGATTTAGCAAGTCAAAATTATTCTAATTGGTTACATTGATTACATTTGCCTGTAGATGAGCTAATCTGCCAAAGGACTCCCAGGAAATATTCCTGTTAAGTTAATCAAAAACTCATCCCCTCAATACTGCTGCCGAATTCAAAGCAAGCACTTTGTAAACGAGAAGAGTCAAGCTTTTTTTGGGGTCCCTTTAGGCTGGCGCAGTAAGCAGTCATTTTCATTTGAATTAGTAAATTGGTAGTTTTCTGACTGGATCTGTAGCGATAGACCTACAGTTCACTACACAGACTTATTATCAGGAGTACAAATGTGCCTAATGCGATGTTTCTGAAACTGAATCTTCTGTTGAAACTGCAGCAAGCAGGGATTGAACCACCTATCTTCTACTTGCTTTACCGCTTGAGTTACAGCCACATATGCCCCATAATGTAAATGAAAGGTTATTTCCACTGGAGCCCTTTCAGGCACGGAGGCCGTTTGGCATCATTTGTTTTGCTTCTACGAAAGGCCTCATGGACAACCTGCAACAGCTGCTCTTTAAAGGTGCACAAGTTCAATGTGGGCACTTGTCTGGAGGATAATATAAAGAGGGCTCTCTGCGGAAGGGAAACTTTACAACTGAATGAGCATGGTTGCTGTAACATGTGTGTGCAGCTCTTGTCCTTGAAACCTTACACTCATCTATGTAAGTACATTGAATACTATGTGTGCTATTTTTGCACAAGGATAAACCTGATCTCATTATAACTGCTATACTTCATAATGACACACCTATATAGCTCATTAAAGCCAGAGAGAAACTTGATGCTAAGTTAACTCACTGTAAGATTAAAATCTAACTGTACACTTCTAATCATCAGACCTGCCTTGACTTCCTGCTAAAACACAGACATCTGACAATCTTTGAGGCCATTTTTTAATTTGCAGAGTAGCGTTCTCATTAAAAGCAAAGTATGGTATTTTCAGCCTCATTAGGCCTTTGAAATTTGCGCCGGAAGACTGTTTAAGATGAGAGAACAAAGTGTTTGCATGTGTGTGTATGTAAAGAAAAATGTGATGAAATGCACACGTCTACATCTTGTCACATCATTTCCCCTCAAATTTCTAAGCTCCATTTTCGCTGTTGTTGTTTATTTCTGGCTGTGGGGATGCATGCAGCTTTTATTTATTTATTTCTTTTCAGAGGAGGATTATAATTGAAAGTGCTTGTGCTCTCTGATAACAGCAGGCATGTCTTATTTTATCTAATTAATCATTTTGATCCGAGTTCTTGTTTTTAGAGCTAATTGTGAAACGTATGCAGACGCTTAAGTTTTGCGTTGAAAGCATTTGTTTCAAACAGTGTGAAGCCTTCTCAGGCTCTTAATGTGTGTTAAGGTCTTTATTGCCATGTTATGTAAACAATGGCAATGGCACTATGTAAACTTATCAGAAGCTCACAACTATAGCTCTCCACCTCCTCCTGTAGGCTCGTATTTTCTCGGCCAGTGATGAGGTCAGAGACTAATTCAGCTAAGAGTGTTGTATATACATACTGTGCACCACATATCACACAACGTATGACATGAATACCTACCTACTATCCGCTAACTAAACTGTAATTTTCACTGACAGGGGATGGGATAATACTTGAATGTTGATGGCTTTTGATTCAGATTTTTTAAATAATATTTAAAATTAGTAAATGAATTAAATTTTTTTCTCAAGTGTTTCCTAACAGTACCATAAGTGTGCTATACTGTGCTCAGGGTTATATATGAGTAGATGGTGTGATGCAGTTAATAAACTAAAGTTTTCTGTTCAAGCCACTGTTGGCTCGGACGTTAGGATTTTGATTTCGCTGGTGTCCAAATCAATTTTGGTTTAACTTTCAGATTTACGTTTGTCATGAGGGCTACTGCATGTTTTCAAGCGGAAACAGTTTTTATCTAAAGGTAGGTATGCTTTAAAATGTAGCAATAATAGTTCTGGACATTTTATTGGTAAAATAATTTTTTTCTAGTTAAAAACTCACTAAAAGGGCGATCGTGGCTCAAGAGTTGGCAGTAATCGGAAGGTTGCCGGTTCGACCCCCGGGTTTGGACAGTCTCGGTTGTTGTGTCCTTGGGCAAGACACTTCGCCTACTGGTGATAGCCAGAGGGGCCGTTGGCGCAATATGTCAGTCTGCCCCAGGGCAGCTGTGGCTACAACTGTAGCTTGCTTCCACCAGTGTGTGAATGTGAGAGTGAATGAATAGTGGAATTGTAAAGTGCTTTGAGGGTCTCGAAAAGCGCTATATAAATGCAATCCATTATTATTCTTATTAAAAGAACAGCTTTTGATTTTATAGTTTTGCCTTTCTTCTTGTAAATAACACATACTGTTTTCCCTGTTTCCCCCCATAATAACAATTAGATGACAAATATTTAAAAGTTTACTTAGTGTCAGAACTTTGCATAGATACTCACCTGCAGTGACCTGGTAGATCATTTAGTTTTTTTATTATCGCTCAATTAAACAGTTTTATGCAGCATCAGCATCACCAGCTGTTGGGTTTTTTAAAGATAATTCATTTTAGGTCATCTTCAGATGATATTAAATCAGAAAGAATGGCATGTCACACCACACATGCTGCAGAAAAAAGAAAATAAGAGAGTGATTGCCCCCAAAATCCCAAATAGAGCTCATTGGTAGGACAGCTACAGCAGTGCCCTCAAAGAGCTGAAAAAGCAGGTGAACCAGATAACACACAAGTCAGCAGTATTTTTGCACTGGTGCATGTGCACAGTTGAGGTCCATGAAAGTTTAAGCTGTGCAGTGACAGGCACATCTGGTTAGTGTTGTAGGAAAGACATGGATCAGTTTTTATTTTCTTTGCGTAGTCTATGATAGAGGTGAATCTGCACAGCTTTCACTCTGAGTTTTGATTGGATGAGCCACAGATGTTGTATTAAGCCATTAGTAAAGTCCTAATGTGTGACAAGCTGAAGGGACAAAAACAGCTTTTTAAATCTTGTTGGGGAAAGTCACCAAACCTTTGATGATCTGTAGCTTTTACATCCTGGTGATCAGTGTAATCAAAGATACTATGCATGGTTTCCTTGCACAGTGCCCGAGGCTTGACTGTCCAGCCTCTCCCGAGCATTACCGTTACTGAGAATGCACACTTTTTTCTCAGGATCTCACACGCGTGCTTTGAAGCACAACAAGGTAAATGATTTTATGCATTCAGTGTCTTACTGCAGGACACACAGTCCACTCACATGTGTCTTAGATTTGTTATTTACTTTACAACAATATGATTTTCACAGAGGCAGTTCAATGCTCAGGCAGAGTTAGCAATCATATCCGGTCTTTAAGTGATGACATGACGAATCCCAAACTAACCTGCGTTTAATAAGGCTTTTGTGTTTTTAATATGTTCTAATGCTTTGTATCTGGTTCTATTTATTCTCAAAAAGCCCCTAAAAACAGTCAGTGATCACTGTCGCCCTCTCTCGGTTTTTATTACCGCTATTCATTTTAAAGCTTAGTTTTTAAAACCTTATGATGCAACTACAGCCCAGCCCATGCAGCAGTATATTATAGTATATTATATTATATGTTTCAGAAATCTCTCAGTCAGGACAGGCTATATTATATTTAGGTAGAAACTAGCAAGCTAACTCCTTGCTAACTTCTAACTCCGTTAAGTTTAATAAATTCCTTAATTGCTACACCTGGTAGAGCAGCAACACTGATCATTTTATTACAGATGAAAGAATTTAGACAGTTTTTAACTCTCAGTCATGCTGCAGTGATTGTTTGGCTTATGGACCTGCAGCGGAGTTTAGGCCCAGACACAGCTAATGATGTCAGACTTAAAGACCGGATTACTTGAGTGCAAAAGTTTAAGTAAACCACACCCATATCTAACTCTTTAAGCCAATCAGAGAACGGCACACAGTGGCCACACTGGTTGAATGAACTGGACTCTGGGGGGCAAGCACTCTTCAGCACAGTATGAATAACATAGTCCAAGTACAACCTAAAGTACTGGCTCTTACCCTCCATCAGTATCAAAAAACTGGCTGACTGTCTCGAATTTAGCCATGTTGTAAAACTGTCTTCCAGAAGGACTTGTATCATGTTTACACACCACATCAAATCAGAGCGACATCTGCCAAACTTCTTTAAACCTCACTTGTTCCCACAATAGGAGATGTCATAAGTGCCATATCTTGTCCCGATGACACACAAAAACACACATATAAACACACACACACAAGCTGAAAACAATACACTGTCACAGCTGGTAAATAAAACCTCGCTACACCTGATCCACTGCAGTGCTATGTGGCAGCAGGTGTGACATGCTGAGAAAATCTGGGTGGCTCAATAATGCACATACTCTTCTCTGTTTGCAGCCACAGATGAAATGCCTTTGAGCAAAGCGCTTAGGAATGATACCCACCCGTTTCTGACTCAAAAAGGTTTGTGTTCTCGCCTCAACAACAACAAGAAAACATGATTTAAAAGGAAAACAACTTCCATGGACAAGAACAGCAAGTTCTTATTAATTGTTAATATCACCAGGTTTTATCTCTGACTAGAGAGTTCGGTCTTATAGCACAAAAGCAGCAGTAGACTGTAATTACTGTTCAGCGCAGCCTCAATCAAAGGAGCTGGAATTACAGTGAAAAGCAGTGATACTGAAAAGGCACTCAGATGCTCACCAAATCACTACAACAAGGGAAGCAAACTAATGAACAAACAAAAAAACTCCTGTTCAGATGGGTAGAGATAAAAACAAGTCAGCAAAATATTCAGAAACAGTACAGTCTACTCGTGGGGATGGATGATGAACTTTAAACAGTGTTTACAGTGTTTCATCACATGATCAACCATAGGCAATAATGGGAAATAGCAAATGATGATAGTTAAAATCCCAATGGCTTAATATTTTTATTTGATGTAATTTTACCATCTGATGCTCAAAAAATGTTTTGTTCTTTTCTTTGAAACAAACCAACAAAAACACCAGACTGGAAGTGTTTGTGTGCGAGCTTTAAATCATTCATCAGAAAAAGCCTTACATAATGTGGTTCGGATAAGTAGCTGACTTGCAGTTATACTTACTGTGTGTTTTAACTTGAACTCCAGCTACTGAATAACATCAGTGTGGCTCCTTATTTCAAACTCTTACTTTTCCAAGAGCTTAAAATCAGACACGTAACTGCTCTGACAGTTTAAACCTCTCTTTCTCCATCAGTTTGGAGTCAGTGTGCTTAGAGCAGAGTTGACTCAGAGGGACATTATTTGAAGAATTGTGTTTCTCATGTCAGTGCCCCTTATCTCAGCTATCAAGCATCTAAAAACACCCAGGTCTACCTGTTCCCCCATGGTTGATTGTGGCCTCCACTACCTGATGCCAGTCAATTTTGCCCTTATTACAAATTACTAAAAGTCTTGCTGTTAGTAATTTGCTTTCTTATCCTGAATTTGTTCAGCTCTGCCTCTTGCAGCTGTAGCTGCAGCTCCTGCTCTGCCCTCCTCACGCCCCGTCCAGAGGAATTCTGCAATACTCACCAGACCTGTTCTTCCAGCTTTCCAGCTGGAGTCTTCACCCAACCAATCACCACCTTCCCCATTTCATTAAATTCACCTTTATCCGCAACCTGTCTTCCCTGGTTTGTGCCTGCTTTTGGATTTCTTTTTAATAAAAAGCTCATTTTCCCTGGCTTTTGCGCAGTAGTTTAGTTAGCTGTGTGGCTTTGTCTTAACTTTTATGATTTTTTAAACCCATTTTTTAAACCTTATTTATATTTTGCTTTTTTTTTTTCTTTGCGTTTTATAAAAAAAGACATGACGTCTCTGTCTTGCTTCCAGGTACTACACAACTCGGTTACTGAAAATGAGAGTGACGTCACGTGACATGGTTCTTAGGAACATAAAATCACACAGGTACAACTAGCAATACAGCATGAAACACCGTATATTTTTCGATACAGACTGGTCAGTGCAGTTTTACAGTTGTACTAATGTTTACCTTCATTGTCACAATCTTAGATCATTAACTTGTGTTGCTGGTGCTTTTCCAACTTTCTAAATGAAATCCAAAGGATGTTCTAGATTCACTGGGAACTTGGAAATTCCGATTTTCTACTTATTAATTGTTTATTGCTCCCCACGAACATTGCCAACCGCTGACCCTGTCACTGGTTCACCACTGTTCCGATAGATATGTCCACTCCACACTGGGAACACCCCACAAGAGCTGCATGGACAAAGACATGGACAAAGATCAATTACATTACATTACAAGTAACAGACAGATAAAATCCAGAAACTTCATCAAAACTGAAACATTGACTTCTTGGATGGGCTGTACCACACATCAAGTAATAGATATTTCACAAATAATTCTAGAAAATGTTCCAAAATGTTCTTTATAACATGGTAAACATGCTTTTAAATCCTATAAAACTGAACATTTCAATATAGGACTGGTGCCAGCATCAGTTGGACACTAACTGTAGTTGTTGTCATCTCCGGAGATTAGCACTTTCACTTCACGCTTTCTACAAAATCCAGGTTCATCAAAGTGTTGCCCAGACGAGTGACAGCCCTTAGTAACATTTCGTGTTGTCCACAAGTGCAAAAAGGAAAGAATAAGCTTCTGTATTTTCAGACACAATTTATTTCATTCTACAATAAAGGGCACAGACCAAGACCGAGGAAGCATTTCTGCCCAATTTCAGCTCTTCTGTTGTCTTCTGTAGATTTCACAGCAGATTAAACCAGAGACAAAGAATCCTGAATAAAACTGTATGAGAAAATTCTTTAATGGTAAAGTTGCTGGCCCCCAAAAGAGCCAATCAAAACTTGGAACAGGAAACATGAGTCAGTCAGGTTGTTGCACTTACACATGAAAACCATTGAAACTGTGTTACTGTTCTTCTTGTTGGCTTCAGATGTCTGTATAATTCAGTGCTCAGGAGGGATGGACCAGAGATGCTGGTTGTGTCAGCACCTTGATTGTACCTGGCATTGTTTCAGTTTGCAAATGTGTAATGTAATTATGCTTTCTAACCCATACGGAAAAGAAATAGTAAAAACTTATATGTGATTACTCATGAAAGTGGCCACTTTCTCATTACTTTCGTACATTGTTTTAGTAAGTATCCAAAACATACAAGTTTCATTATATAATTTTTCAAGGGATCTTATATCTGTTTTCACACTTATATGCTTTTCATACAAGTTTCACACAAGACAGATACAAACTTTATCAGATTTATATACATCTTTTCCATATGGGAAACCTTATTTCTAGCAAAGTGACCTAATTTTGAAGCTGTTTTCATCATATTTTTATAGAATACATACATAGTCTTTATCTTCTTGATGTTCTGTTGATATACAAAGGAATTCCAAGCAGTGGAGTGGTTAAAATTTTTGCTTACAAGCAAAAGATCTACCATTTTCAGAAAAAGCAACTGAATGACAAAGAGTATTGCAGTATTTTGGAATTAGACTTGCATTTGGTAGCTGTTCACAGGAACTGTCAGTAAAGCACAGCTCGACTGTTTGATTTGTTGCTTTTAAACCACTGTGGGGAATGCACAGAGGTATAATTAAAGAAATTGTCCAAATACCTTTGAACCTAGAAAAATCTGGTAGAAGGACATTGGGCCAATACAGCATTTGTGAAGAAATGCCACCTTTAAATTATAAAACAGTAAGAAAAAGGATGAATGCCAAACATTAACCAACATTCTCTGCAGCGACACTTTACAAACACTAAATGAATGTCCTGGACGCTTGCATTTTTCACGCACAGCCTGGGCAAATAAATGAGCACTCAGTCGTCAACGAGAACTGCCGAACTACACAGCAATTTTAACCCAATCACTGCTTCCAATTGCTTAAATAGAGACTAGTGTGTCGAAATTTGGTACTGTGCGCCGCGGTTACTGGAGAAGATGAAAACTGGGTAAGGAAGAGCGATAAGTAACTAGAGAAGAGTCGAAGGGAAGAGCACAAAATTAGATAGGAGCAGACAATAGTGGTGACAGCTGTGAGAAAATGAGGAGGGAGAGGTGTAAAGAGAAAAGGAGAAAAAAGATGAAATGATATGGGGAGCGGGAGGAGAGCAATAAAAGATCTGCTTATTATACCATTTAGAAAGAGAGAGACAAGAGGAATATGGCGAGACATTCGATACAGGAAAATGAGGAAAGTGAAGATGTCAGGGCACGGAAAGAAAGGAGAAATTAGAACGCAAAGTATGCCGAGGAGAGTCTCCAGTTGCAGCCACCAAGGCCTCCTTCCTTTGCAGTTTTCTCACTGGGTCTTATTATAGATTATATTATATTATATATATTATTATATATTATATTATATTATATTATATTATATTATATTATATATATTATTATATATTATATATTAGATTATATTAGATTATAGTCTTATTATAGAGCTGAATGTAATGCATGTATCATGTGTAATGCAGACCTCATTATATGCTCCCTCTCCCATGTGTGTCACTATGTGCTGCATTCCTATCTAAGGTGCCGATAACGTCGCCACGCACATGACACCGATGACAAACTTACTGAAGGTTTGTTGTGCTTGGTGAGGGGTGAAGGAATATTTAATTCCCTGGCTCAGTGGAGCGCCCTGATGGATCAACACACAAGGAAGCATTCTGTGCTATATGCTTCTGATGTTGTAGGTTTACGTGTGACATGCAGTCCTCTGACTTCCTCTCTAATTCTTCCCTGATAAAAAAAAGAGAGAGAGAGAGAAAAAAAAAGTGGAGGAAGAGTTTGATCTTTGATAAAGTAATCTCAAAAACTTCCCAACCTCAGGATGAGTGTGACGCCCTCACTAATTTTGGAGATAAAACGCAGAGCAGGGAGGATGAGGAGGATGTCTTGCATGGCTGATGTAATATGATGCCATTTTGCTGAGTATCCAAAATGAGAGGGATAGTCAAACACTCAGGGTTTAAAAGCTCCGATGCAAATTGTTTTCATCCATGCAGACATTAGCATCATCAAAAGACTAATTCAGCTCTGGAACCGGAATATCAGCACACAGAAGGTAAAATAAACAACATAATTAGCAAAATGTGACTATAATTACATTTTAAGTGGATAAGCAAGAAAAAAAAATACACACAGAAAATCTCTCTAATCTCTTTCGCAGGAGGTGGAAATGATACGACATAATTAGAGTCCATATCAGGAGAGAAGAAATTCCTTAAGGTGAGCTTAAACTCACGAGTCATTATATCAAATTACAACTCATAAGGATGAAGGCTATTAATGTAAAGAACTGCCCTGAAAAAAAAACACTCCTGTTCCTCACAGTCACAGGTTAAATCTCTAATACCGTGTAATCAGCTGTGGAACACATTGAAATGGATTTTCTCAGCTGAGAATATGCCCTCTAAGGTGGGGTCTCATTCACATACAGCTTATTAGCTCTGGACACCCATCCATAGCCTTAATTAAAATGCACATTTATTAAAAAAAAAGAAAATAAACAAAATACTGCTTAGCTGAGCTATTTAGGGATCTGGTCATTAGAGCAAAGGCACTGTAGTTAATAAGGGATTAAAGGAGCCCGATTTTAATGTTTAGAAAGTTTGTTCAGAAGTCAAAGAAGTTCACTGGTTCACTACAATGCTTCATATCATGACTCTAAATACTGTAAAAAAAACACCTCATTTGGGTCAAAAATTACCTTCATTTGAAAAGTGCAGAGAATATTCACTATATGATCATAATTGCTACTCAAACTTGGCGTGCGAGAGCGCTCTCAGCAGGGCCTCTTTGCACCACATCATGTATCTATTTAATTAGGACCACAGAGGTTTCTCATCAATGTAAGAATCAAAGGTTTTCTTCAGGTCCTGAGGGCCACATGTGTAGAAAAAGGGGAAAAGAAGTTTATTAGCTCCTTTATTCCTCTCCTCAACCACGATATTAAAACCACAGATAATCATTTCGCTATGATGCAATGTTCTACTTGATTCCTGGCATTGATTCCTGATGTAACTTTGACAACAACACCAGCAGTTTTAACTGAGGGCAGCGACTGCCTGCTGCTGCTTCCCTGCAGCAAGACAAAAATTGCTTAAGGAACACAACAAAGACCCAGGCCCATAACTCCTATGTTAATGCCTCAGGTTTAATAAGTTCAAACAAAGTGACTGACTCAGTTGTATATTTCTATCACATGACAAAACTAGAGGTGGCAAAATAAGATTCCACTTTGTTACTCAAGTAAAAGTGAGAAAGTAAAGGTTATGAAAACTAATAACGTGTATAGGTGGCACCTCTGGATACAACCTATGCAGACTTTCCTAAACAACATGAGGTGTGTTCACTGTTATCCACATTTAACTGGGTCTTTGCATAACAAACATGGTGGAAAGTTTCCAGGGTTCCAAGGTTCATATGGAGTTTATATTGTAGCAAAATGATTGGAAAGCTTTCAGTTAAGTCGAACTTTTAAATTGAGTTAGCAGAAAATCCTCCTCTTGACTCCATTTGTCCTTTCTGGTACCTTTATTAATAACAGCTTGTTTTATTCATCATAGAATCAGTTCATACTTGCAGAAATTAATTGATTTTTATACCACATTATAAATACTATTAATTAGAAAGCTATCAAAGCACTAGGTTAATGAGTGTTTCCGTGAAAATCAGCTTAAACCATCCACATGGAGCCATGCATACGCCTACATACAGTATGCACATGTTCTTCTTCAGGTGGTTGCCTTCATTTCCAACCCATGCGAATGAACTTGACTGATTAGAGAGAATTAATCAAAGTAACAAGCTGTTGGAAATCCTGGGTGGGGGGGCCGACAGACACATCCTTCATCTGGAGGACTGACTTCAGTGAATTCCAAGGAGACACAGGGTCCCACAAAGATTAGCATTTTTATTCTGCCTGTTTAGACAGTGTTGTGATTTTTTTGGAGAGACTAGGGAAATATTAAAAACAGCTTCAACCTAGATAAAATAAAAAATAAAATAAAAAACTACTCAGGCTGTACAATAATATTATTTCCTCATTATAATAACACCCGGACACTGAGGCAATGACAGGTATTGTTTGTAAATACTAGATGATTTCAGTATCATTTTACTTAGACTTCACTCAGAAGTCGTATTTTCCAAATACTGAAAGATTCTAATAACCATTAACATCTGTGATTCTATAATATATGGTGAATGATGGCAGGTTTATTTTTCCAAATAAAATGTAAAGTCCTGTCATTGATAACTTGTGTGTTCACTGCTATATGAACAGTGATTGTTTTGATAGTGATCAGTGATTTTGACATGGTCCATGCAGGCACGTCACTGCAGCCCGCTGTGGCTTCTGCTCCACGGCTCTTTCCAGGTGGGTGGGGCGGCTGCCCCCAGGTAGCCCTCCTGGGGATCTCGCACTCTGGGGGGCCTCTGGATAGGGCCCGGATCTCCTTCATGCCCTGGGGGGCAGGGCTATGGCTCCCGACACCCTAGCAGATCGTTACATGGAGAAACCTTTTGAATAGAAGCACGTTCACACTCACAGGTGCTCACAGACACACACTATATCTTCCTTGGCTGCTGCCTCAAAGCATACCATGCCCTGTTGGTTTTGCATGCTGCTCAGTAACATTCAGTATTTACTATTTAATCCTAGTTATTTGTTTCTTGTTCCTGAGGTTTTTTTTTTATGTTTGTACTCTTGAGTCTCATTTAACAGCAAATGCCTCCTTTGTTTCTGAATCCTTTGACTGGGTCCTAACTCTGCCTGCCACACAGCCATGTGTCACAGATTAGTTCAGTGGTGTTTCTTGTCAACTATTAAATGTTATACAGGGAAAAATGTCCTCAGCACATAGTTTGCTTGTGATGTATACGTATAAGTGCTCAGTGCAGACATCTTCAATAACACTCTTTGTTCATCTGTTCATCAATGCATTATTATTTTACCTCTTCTTCCTTCAACTTGTTCGTCACCCCTCCTTCATCAATGTCTCTGTATCCACTTGCTTCAAGCAAAACGAGATCATTATTGCTCATGCAGTATTTTCCCAGCTGTCACTTGATGCCTGCTGGGGAGTTTTACTCTCCTCCCCCATTCAGTCATAACAAGCTCAATGAACCAGTCCACACTGGTCTGGTCAAATGACCGCACCTCAACGAAACGAGAGCTAACACAGGCAGACACAGACACAACTTGTTCTATAGCAAAACCTTTGATCATGCACAGGTGTTTTGACTAGCAGCAACGTGTAAAAGCATGGGTTGATTTATAAATACATATATTAAAGTAATGTTCTGTAATCTTTCAGAGAAAATAACAATAACCAACACAGAAATCTGTTATAAAACTGATTAATGTGGAAAAAATCATCAGACAAACAATTCAAATTTATCTATTAATTATATTATCTTGTTTTGCACACAGTCTGCTGTAACGTCTCAGACCGACACCAACCGAAACCACATTAGTCACTGCTGAATACTGATAATGTCATTAGTTACGTGCTGCCCTGTTTTGCACCGGTGCACAATTGAATCCATTAAATTGAATGAATGGTGAATGTGGCATGGAAAATTTGCCGGGGTTTTTTCTTTTTTGTTCATCAAAGTGGCTCTGGTTCTGAAGAACATAAACACTTTGAGAACATCCGTTAGCTGTTTGAAACCTGTTTCCTTTCCCCCAGCTCGACTCACAGAAGCTCAGAGTGTATTTCCAGTTTTTCAAGTGTAACCTAAGTTTTACACTTTTGTCAAAGCAGTTAAAGAAATTTCCTTCAACAGTTAGTCCAACATTTCTTGTGACTACTAATTTGAAGTACTTTAATCTTTTCTGGTCATCAAAATATTTGGCACAAAAAACAATTTCTCACCACTGGTGACGTCAGGTGCATCCTCATTTCCAGAGCCAATGTTTTGAAAAATTCGTCACAATGCACAGAGTCTCCACCCAAAGTCCAGCATCTTGAGGTTCTATGAGCAATGGAAAGAGGGAGGGCAAACGTTAGTGAGTGTCAGAGCCACAATCAGGATGAAACATGGAGACATACATCAGGAGGATAGAGCTGAAGCTGACAGCTGAAGACAGACAGTTATGAGGATCAGGAAGAAGAGCTATCATGGACCAGCAGGCACCTGCATGGAGTGCACCATCAAAAAACAGAGGAAGTGGCTGACGTCAAGAAATCCTACACTGTAAACGGGTTACTGGATGCCAGTAAATTTGTGTAAAAAGTGTTTACAATAACTATAAATAACTTAAAAAAATAAAATTGGGTTAGTAACTATGAATTTAATTTACTGTCTTACTGTAAATTTTAATTACAGTAAAGTCACTGTAAATTTTAATTTAAATACTTTACAGTAACTTCAACTATAGCAGTTTTACTAAAAAGGCACGTAACTCGAGAGATGAACCAGTGTTGTCTCTGCACAGAACATACAACTTAGCAAAGAATCTACTTTTAAATTGCATCTTTAGGCACTTTGTTACAAGTATCCTGTTCCAAAAACCCATGATTTGTTCCCATTTCTTGCTGTTGTTGAATCTACGAAAAAAGACAACAATTTGACGAGCACAGAATAGTATTTTTGCACCAACAAGGTGATTCCTGAAGAGCTATTAGCCGAAAACTTGGCATATGTCAGCATGGTGTACAGTATGTCCTTGACAACTGCGGAAACTGGACAGGTGGAGGAAAAAAGAAGAAGTGGTAGGCCTCACTATTTCTATGTGCTTACGAAATAGGAATAAATCCAGCAAAGACCTGAGACAGGACAGTCTGTTCTTGACCATCTGTTGGTCCATCTACTGGTCACTGAAGCCTCATCGGAAAAGGGCTTGAGTGAGAGAAGGCTAAGGTATGCAAACTTACAGAAGAGTTGGGCTGCAACATGTCTTCATAGTGATTTTGTATTTGGATTTCAGCCAAATACTATTGGAGATCTTGAAAAAATGAATATAACATTATTATAAAATTCTGAACAGAGACAAGTACCATCATATTTTGATCCACCATCCGGTGTCATCTGGGGCATTAGTCCAACATCCAACAAAGAGCTTTGAAAGTCCTTCAAGAAAACAGAAGAAAGCTTGTTTGCAAGAGATGGGATATTGTTGATATATTGAATTGTAAATTGAATTGTACAAACTCTGGTTTTGCCTTGTATGTCTATGTGTGGTTGGATATGTTTTGTAAGACATTGCTGCACCTGTTTCCCATTTTCCTACCAAAATATATACAAATGAGGGGTGGCTAAAGGCTTTCACACAATATTGTAATCTGGGAAGCTTATACTCAAATGACATTTCTAAACAACCAAAAAGATTAGTAGTTCCAAATAGTTAGTAATTCAGTCTTGAAAAACAACAGGAGGCAACTTACCATGTCTACCCTGCTTTGAATTTATTACATATCACCACATTAAGTCCAGTGGAGTTGGTCTCTGTTTGGTGATTTTACAGAGGACTATGTACGCCTCTGATCAATGCAGGCAATATTTTTTTTTATTGTTGTTTTGTTTTGCTTTCCTTTTAGCCAGAGAGCATTGCTGCAGCTTCCATGAGTTTGGGCAGAGACAGACTGGATGCAGATATCGCAGGCTGATTTTTTTTCCATGTCATAAGTGTTCAGGGCTGTCTCTAAATTGGACATATTTTTTAAGCTAATTTCAAATAGGCACTCCATTCTGTTAATCCAAAAATACATCCATGTTTTTCAACCTTTTATAAAGTTGTGCCATTTTTTCTTCTTTTCAAAAAGAAAAAAATAAGTAACTATTTATTAGACTTTTTTATTAGAGTTTCCATGAAGCATCATGTAACTTTGTTAAGAAAGAAAATCTGGCAGAGCGTCAATAAAACAATGAACAACAGTTTTGTTTTGTTGTTTTTTTAATTTGAAAAAAACACCAAAAGGTAAAGAGCAAAGAGTTGAAAATTTTACAGTCCGTCACATATTATTTTTAACAATCAACTTCACAGTCTTCTACCTGGCAAGATTGTTTTTGTGTTTCCTGCATCCTGAACTGCACAACTCTCAAATCAAACCTATGACCAGATTGGCAAACGCCTAACATTAAAGCACCATTTAATTTCTTTGTAATTCACTTCAGATTACTGTTAACATGAAATTATGAGCAACTCTGATTAGTTAACGATATCAGAAGAGGAAGCTTAAAATGAGCTTGTGTTTATTTAGCTAATCTTACTTTTGGCTGATGAAAAACTTACCAGCGGAAGTGTCCAGGCTACAGCCTAACATACACAACAAGTTACCCCATTCTTGCAAATGACAAAAGTGAAAGTACTGAAAGAAAGATGCATTTTTAACTATGAAAGGGCTGTGAAACTTGGGGTTCTTCTGTCTCACAAAGTTAAGTCACTGACTTACAAATTAGCCAACACGAGCTTGGTTGGTTACGGTCAATAGACTTTATGTTAACTAATAACAACAAATATCTCGGGGGAAAATAAGGACACAAAGTAAAACTCAGCCCACTCCCTGGCTGTAAGAATGGGTTTTAATGAGTCAGTCAATACAGACCTCCAATTTAGGGATAGCCTCTTCCCATTCTAACATGACTGCGCACCAGTGCACAAAGCAAGGTAATTAAAGGCATAGATAAGCGAGCTTGGTGTGGAACTTGCCAGGCCTCCTCATCCAGCATCAACATCTCATCTCACAAATGTACTTCTAGAAGAACGGTCAAATAAACACATGAACACTCCTAAACCTGGGGGGAAGCTGCAAAGGGAGGGCCAACATCATATTAAACCCAAGGGATTAAGAATGGGATGTTGCTCGAGTTCCTACGCGTGTGAAGGAAGGAGCGAATACTTTTGGCAATATAGCGTACCAGAGCAGCTGCTTCATACAAATCAGATTTGGGCCTTCTATGAAGATTTGTGTTAATTCCTAAACTCTGAACTGTCCCACAGTACCTTAACACTGCTGCAGTTTTGAATGTTGGCAGTAGATGTTAACAGTAAAGACAATAAAACCTGTTACTACTGTGCACATTTCCCATTTTTCAGCCTGTGCTGTATAAGACTTGTTGTGATCCCAAATCACCAACGCTCAAATGAAAGTTTAGGGTAAATCATTTTCAGTTAATATGAAATGCTCTTGGCTAGTGATTGATTGCTCAATCCAGACAAAAAACAATATCAAAAAAGAAAGGAATTACCTCCATTCTTCTCCTGCAGACGACAGTTATTGTTGATGGCCTTGTAATGCATTAGTCACCAGATTAGGTGGTGCTACTATCATCCAACTTTGTCTGCTCTCGAGGGCTTGATCTCTAAGACATTACATCCAACATACAAGGTTAGTTTCCAGCTCAATAACTACACGAACAACTCTCTCTGTCCCTGCACGGAGCCTCAGTTTGTTTTTATTTGCCTTCAGCCATTGACTGCCTTTGCTCCTGCTGCTGTCTGGGACTGACAGATATGATGTCTGTTTGTCCAAAGCTATTATCTGCTGCTTCTATTATTTTGATTTTAATTAGTTGTAGTTTTCTTCCATTAAGAAAAAAAATACAAACAATCCAAAACTAAATTAAGGGCAATCTGCTGTTATGCTCAATTAAGGCTGTTTGGACTTAAATGTATTGTAACTCCTGTTCTCATCATGTGTTCTTGCAATCTGCATTTAGTCCTAGTAGAGGAGCTTTAGGTTGAATTTCTTCAATTATTAAGAGTCTCATGGATTATCTTTAGTTTCCAGCTTGAGGGTGGGGGGGAGGTTTGATTGAGAGGGGGGGTGCTGTAACAGAGAAAGTCCTTTCAAGCAGCATACTGAAATACTCAAATTCAATACATACCTTTTCTATCCTACTGTCCCAACACGGTTAACAAAAACAAAGCAATAAATCATATCAGACCACAACAACAGCAAAATCAAAGCATACAATGGAGGAGAAATTTAGAAAAAGGCAAGACAATTAGCAAAGGAACTTCAACCATCCCCAGTGTGCTTCACTGATGGCTACTCAACTGCATAAGGTTTAAAAACATTTTATCTGATGGTTACCTTTCATATCACACAGGTGAAAGTATATCCAGGGTATCTTTCATACAGCATCATTGTTAGTAGTCATGATGTATGCTTGCCATCAAGAAAAAACAAAAACAAGGCAACATATCTATTGTATTACCCCCACCCAACTCAGGAGTTTCACACACATGAGACCAGAGTTAGAAAGGAGGCAGAAGAGGAACTTGTTTCATGTCCAACTGAGGCAGAAAGAAAAAGACAAATGGACCACAATTCCTGAGAATAAATTCACCTTATTATCTTGAAAGTTCAATTGAAATAATGTCTTTATAAGAGATCAGTATCCCATTTCTAATAATTTGTTTAATTATACATAATATTTAAAATTTTGCCGCGACAGTAAATAGACAGTGTGCATAAGGTGTTAGCACCTCAGTTCTTAACTACATCTGTGAGAAAGAGACTGATGAGATTAAACCCCTTTCTTCTAGTACAGGGTATCAGTCACACAGCGTATCGGAGTAAAACCAGGAAAAATGAGTGGTTGGTAAGTCAATGCACGGAATTGGTCTGGGACCAGTTCCAAGTAATTGAGGCAACCAACTGGTGGCCGAAAAGGCTGAATGTGCAGCACCCTCCACTTCTGAGCTACTGCTTTCCATCGCAAGCTTGATAAAGATTAGTAAATAATTGCCATGTAATGCACAAACACAAATAGAGGAACTGGAGTTACTGGACATGATTAGAACTCTTATTAACCAGGGTATAAAGAGCTTCACAGAAAGAAATTTTAAAAATATTATTAATCAAAAGTACAGTTGCACATTAAAAATAGCAGAAAGAGAGCCCAACTCTCTGTAAAGGGCAAGAGCTACTCCAAACACTGACATTTTATGCTGATGTCAGTATTGTCATTATGGAAATCTACTGAAGTATATTCATCGTTTTGTGTAATTGTGAAGTCATATACTGTTGTAGAGCTCAAATAAAGAAAGTGCTGTCTCAAAAAAAAAGTCATGTTGTATGCTAGAAACTATTTTTCACATTTTCACATTCATGCCAGAAGCAGTTCCAGGAGATGACTTTCTCTCCCTTAGTGTTGTTCTACTGGAAGTCTCTTCCTGTTACTGCTACAGTCACACCAGGGAAAACTATGCATGGAGAGTGCAGCACAAACAAAGTTATTGCATCTGCGTGCAATGCACTTGCAATCTTGTTGGCTGTTTTTGTTGGGAACCGGGCCTGCAAACACTTGCAGTCAGTTGCTGTCTTCAAAGTGACTCGTGTGACTAAACCATAAAAGTACCTTTGTCATCCTCACAGTCAACAACTGCTTCTCACAGGGGAATGTTGAGGCTTTCTCTCTGCCTTGAGATGATTCTTGATATGCATTAAGGCTGTATGAAATTAAAAATCACTGAAAACCATAGAAAAGTAACCCCAATACATAATTTGGCATCAGTTCTCAGTCTTTATTTGAACTGAGTCTTTCCTAGTATAGAATGTTATAAATGTATATTCCTAAACCTCTCTTAATAAAGAGAATGAAAGAAAACAAGGCTTTTAAGATTCCATCTATTTTCTTCCACTTATCCAATTCAGCGTTCCAGGAGCCTGTCTCAGGTGTCGCGGGGTACACCCTGGGCACAGGCTATTGCAGGGCCAACACAAAGAAACAAAAACCATTCACACCAGCAGCCAAATTAGACTCTCCAGTTAACATAATTACCATGCAGAGATGGGGAGACCATGTAAATCACACAGAGAGACTCTAGATTCGAACCCCGCGCTGTGAGGCGACAGCGCTAACCACACCATCCAGATCCCAGAAAATAAATCAGGAATGCAGTTTAAAGGAAAAAAGCCTAAACATTTATCTGTCATTTTTAAAATCCTTAAAAGTTGTTCAGCTCTGTGATGATATATAACATTTTCATCGCTCAGAACCCATCCTAGTAAAAGTCACTGTCAGACTAAACACATCCTTAAGATTAAAGAGACAGTGCTCTTAATATGTATATGCTAGATTGTAATTTAGTTACTGAGTACTGTGGTGTTATCACACCCAAAGCTTAGAGGGAAAGAACATTTGCATGCATCTTAGTTACTTTAAATAACTGTAAAGCTGTGATTAATGTCAGGCAGCTAAAACACAAAGTCATTACACTGTCAAACACAAATTCTGGTCTTTCCCATTAGTCCTGCACACCCTTACTCACTTAGTCTACCAAGCGATATAAATGGCACACTAGATTCGTGACATTAAACTCTGGGTGTAAATCATAAGGTGTGGCTTACACTAATGTAATCATAAATTTCAGAGGTATGGTGCTTGAGCGAAACTACTCCATATTCTCTTTTGTACTATAAGATAAATAAAGCACTTAAGGCTGCTCAGTTTGACTACTTTCAAGGGTTTTGTGATGCTAGAAGTTGGGCTTCAATGCTGAAGTTCCATCACTCTCCTGCAGCATGACTCCTCATCTCTGGGCATTGGCTTAAAAAATAGCTGAGATCGCCTGTCAAGTTCATTATACTTGAAATCTCCTGTCAGCTTCTTTTTCAGTCTTCTCTCTTTCTCTGCCTCTATTTTCCCTTTCTCTTTTCTCAGCTCTTGTTCATCAACATTAGCACTAGGCAACTCAGGGAAATGTTCTGCCTCTCCTTTCACTATTTTTTCCCTCTATCCTTCTTCCTGCTGTTTCTCCTCCTTTTCCTCGTGGCCCTGGCATCAATAATTCACAGTCCCCTGTGGAGGCAACCGCACGGTGGACTGATTAAACATGAGAAAGAGAGAGAGACTGTAGAGGTGTGAGGTAGGTGTAGTGGAGCAGGAAGGTGATGGCAAAGATGAATCAATCTGTGAAATGCACTAAATACAGATTTGAGATTTGCATGACCAGTTCATTATTGACTTCAGATATATTTGTGTGCATGTGAGGCTGTATGTGTTGGTGAAAACAAATTTTAAATGTTCTAATTGAGTCTAACCAGCCTTGATCTCCTAGGGTAGTGTTTACCAACCTTTTGGAGCCGCGGCACATATGTCACATTAGAAAAATCACACCAAACACCACCAAACAAACAAAAATGTCACAAAAAGCATATTGATAAATTTTCCCCGCACACCAGGTATTGGCTTGGTTTGTCTCTATTACACCCTTTTTGATTTCTTCTGACCACTACTCATGCCAGGGCCTTCATCTGAGTCTGAATTTTCTCCAGGACCAGGTCAGACTGACTACCTTTTTCTTTTCAAATATGTATCTATAGCTATTATGCACTGCATCATCTCACAGCATAACTACAATGCAATTGCTTCTTCATCTTCTTCTGTTTTACTGGCAGTTGGCAACTCATATAATTAGAGCAGGTAGTTGTACTGCCCTCTAGTGGAAGAGAATGTAATTGTTCCGCCCATTACTCACACTTGGAGTACTAATCAGGTGGAACCAGATAATCTTCCACAGCACACCTGATCATTTCTCACAGCACAATGGTTGGGAAATACTGTCAATTTTTTTTGATGTGTATGACTCAAGTTTTTATAATGAAAGCAATAATGAGGTCACTGCAATATCCAGTGAAGTCACTGATATTGTGTGTGTGTGTGTGTGTGTGTGTGTGTGTGTGTGTGTGTGTGTGTGTGTGTGTGTGTGTCTCAGCGTGTGCTTTTAAACCATCATCCCAATATTATCCCTGTTACCGACTGAGCAGGCATTATAACTCAGCCAGCTTTGATTTACACTGCCTAGCTAATGCACTGCCGACAGGTAAAGGAAGCACATTAATATTGTCTCCTCTCTTTAAATCTGTCATATCCTCTTCTACCCATTTTCTAAGCAGTCACCCATGAAGGAGTTTGGAGTTTGAACTTTAGGGTGTTGTTCTTTTGTTCTACTTGTATTCTCTACTGGTTTTGTGACTACCTTTTTGGGGGGGAAAGTTGGGACATGTTATTCAGTGTTATTCAATAACACATGAACAGAAAAGGTCTGCTTTAATGCAACAGTTAGCATTTTGCAAAAAAGAAATGATACACTTTCAGTATGAACTGTGAGGAGACTTACTTACTTTCCCCATTCAGGATAAAACATGTTCAGCAGTGTAGTATCAAAGAATGCCTGTCACTTTGCAGCTTTCTTTTTGATATTATTCAATATTCACAGAGCCGTTGTTCTGTCAGTAGCATAACAGGTACAAATATCAGTTACAGTAGCATAATTATGTAGAGTGTGTACTCAAAAACTTTAGTTTTCTGTTTTCTACTACTTGAGATGCAGGTTTATACAAGCGGCTATTAATAAAAACAAATAAATACAAGATTTCCATAGAAATACCTTTGCTGCTATTTGAACTTTGTGTGAACTGTCACTGCCATCATTACCAGGTCTTCATTATGTCATTCTTTCATAGAGCTTCAACTAAATTCCAAAAACGTTCCATGCAGACATTAAAGGGTGCATTAAGGTGCATTAAGAAAAAAGGTGCATTAAGAAAATGGGGCAGGATGGTGTGAACTACTAATGCATTTTACATAAAGATTTTATTTGCACCACATTTTGGCTGTGAGAAAGAACAGATGTTAATCCAAAAATTAGATTATTTTATGAAGAATAACACATCCTGTTTCTATAAGTATAAGTAACACAATATGATCTTATTAAACAGATATAGATAGGCTACTACTGTCTAATTAAAACCAAAATACTAAAAATTTACACCCAAAAAAATGAATTACAAACATCTCGGACCTGTACCATCACCTGTACCATATAGCAGTCTGTGTTATTTGACAGATAATGTATAAAGACAGCTGACAGGTGCAGAGGGTTGACTTTGAGGGGGTAAAGCTTATTTGTAGTGACCCTACAAACACGAACCTCAACCCTTAAAATAACATGCTGGCTAATACTGGGCACTTTTGTTGGCTTCATTTTTCAGGCCCGCAGGTTGTGTTGTAGTCACACTGCTAGTTTACTTAGACTATTACTTGTGGGGTAATTAAAATACAGGACGTATATGAAATATGCACACTGGGAAATGACATACTGCTTTTTGTGGAAGAAGAATCTGACAGTGTCCATTAAATGTTGGTTGCTAGAAGTCTGCAACATTTAATGAGTTTTAAAGCACACCACCTGCTTGGGAGGCATGGAGGCGAAGCCGGGAGATTAGTGTTTATCAAGTGCACCTCGAAAGCTGTGGCAGATGATTGAAAGTTATGTTTTCATAAAGTCTTCCCCTTCACTTCCCAATAAGTTACAGTGACTATTCATAATTCTGCTTTGGCAGTGATGCACATGACCACACAGCTACACCAAAATACTTGTTAGATGCAGTTTGCATGAATCTAAAGTTACACACACATGCAAAAGTGTATTGGGGAGTGCATTTTTACTGGACTGAAGTATAATTTTCCCTTAACGTTTCCTGCCAGTGCCTCAGGCTGCTGATATATTAGTGTCATATTAGGAAGAAATGTAAAGAATGTATCCAAAAGGTGTTCGGTATTTCCATTTATTTATGGGCCTGGAAGAAGGTAAAACACTATGTTTGACATAGAAACAGGGAATTTAGTGATACTGAGCAGATGACAGGGACAGTTGTGTGTATGTTGTCTTGCATGTACTTACAGTTTTTTCTGAATGCTTAAACCCTAACTGTGATTCCTGTAGCACAATCTCTAAAACTATTCAGACTTATAGCAAAACCACTCACTGAGT